>NC_079164.1:95435853-95588353 GCF_947568905.1 Ostrea edulis | reverse complement strand
TGGGAAAATTAAAACTGTCATAATGAGATTAATAATTTATTTGAGTAATATCATTAATTGCAGACCACATATATTTAGAAGAGCAGGTGAATATCAATGTTTTAATTTCAATACATGTAAATAGATGCGACTCCATTACAAATAGGTATGCCTAAAATTGTATAGATCTCACACAATACAAAATACAGAGAACTAGACAGAGTACAAGAACAAGGACACTACGTTTTACAACCTTTATTATAATAATTCCACGACACTACGTTTTACAATCTATATTATAATAATTCCACGACACTACGTTTTACAACCTTTATCATAATAATTCCACGACACTACGTTTTACAATCTATATCATAATAATTCCACGACACTACGTTTTACAATCTATATCATAATAATTCCACGACACTACGTTTTACAATCTATATCATAATAATTCCACGACGCTACGTTTTACAATCTATATTATCATAATTCCACGACACTACGTTTTACAATCTATATTATAATAATTCCACGACACTACGTTTTACAATCTATATTATAATAATTCCACGACACTACGTTTTACAATCTATATTATAATAATTCCACGACACTACGTTTTACAACCTTTATCATAATAATTCCACGACACTACGTTTTACAATCTATATTATAATAATTCCACGACACTACGTTTTACAATCTATATTATAATAATTCCACGACACTACGTTTTACAACCTTTATTATAATAATTCCACGACACTACGTTTTACAATCTATATTATAATAATTCCACGACACTACGTTTTACAACCTTTATTATAATAATTCCACGACACTACGTTTTACAATCTATATTATAATAATTCCACGACACTACGTTTTACAATCTATATTATAATAATTCCACTGAAACTTATTGTGTATGTACTCATTCAATAACCACATTAAAACACTGATACTCAGTCCTTATGACAGCAAAGTTGATAATGGTCAAAGACAAAGAATTTCAAAAAGAGGAGGTCAAACTCCAAGGTCATTAGGGCAAAAATTTTGGTACCCCAAAGAAAGGTCTTTTCATAAGGAATACACAAGTGAACTATGAAAGCACTGTCACCATTCAAAAGATGTGGCCAAGGTTAGTTTTTTCTTACAGACAAACAGACAGACCAAAAACTATGTGCCCCCGAATCTCTCCGATTATGGGAACACAAAAATTCCTAGAGATTCCTAAGTTAAGGCATTGTAAAGTCCAGAAATCTACATTCTGCACAAAGTCCCATTAATCTTGTAAAAATCGATCTACTTTTATGAAACTCAAACTCGATCTGTAACTAATTATTAGTAAATGAACAAGTAAAGTTAACAAACAGGGATCAATCTCATAAAGCACATAGAGAATACAAAATTAGAAATGGGCAATCATGGAGCCCTGGACATAGCAGATGAGGAATCAACAGCCTAGGAGGAGTAAGTATTCCCTGTTGACCGGTCACACCCGCCGTGAGCCCTATATCTTGATTGGAAAAATTAAGTAATCCAGTCAAAATCAGTATGTAAAGAATGGCCTAACAATTGGTATGAAACATGTCAGACAGCATTTGACCCAATAACAGCTTCTATTTGCAAATTAGATCATTATAACGAACATCAAATTTGAGAAATGCTGACTTTAAATGAGACTGCTGAAACCCCTGTAACATCAACTTATTTGTAAGTAGCCTGTCCCAATTTAAAAACTGATCAATATGTGGAACATGCAACAAGCGTGAATTTGTTTTAATACTGCATGCTCTCTGTTTCCACAGTCACGGATGCACAAAATGTATATCAGATGAACATCCAAACCATGAGTTGCTAGAAGCATCCCAATTTGATTTGTATTCCACTTTCCATAAGATGAAATCAGACATGAACACTGCCTGTAAGCAGAGTCGATGAAGCATAAAATGTTTGTCTGATGCAGCATAGAATGTTTGTCTGATGCAGCATAAAATGTTTGTATGATGCAGCATAAAATGTTTGTTTGATGAAGCATAAATGCTTGTCTGATGCAGCATTCAAACTACAAATTGCTTGAAGCATCAATTGAAAGATGTGTCATATGAGCAACTGAGCTTTGCATTCCACTTGCACGCAAGCTAAGTGAGATTTATCAAATGCTTTCCTTATACTTGTGTCTACGGGCAGACAGACATGGTGATTCAAGCATAAACACACAACAACACCTTTGTTGTGAGTAGAGTATTGATTAAAATGTATCCTCTCTCTCTCTCTCTCTCTCTCTCCCGAAAAAAAACCCTTGTGGTGAGTGATATAATTACTAGATCTAGAGTATATAGTAGTTTAATACTGGTAAGATACCCTACAATATATGTAATACAAATGAATACAAATTCAAATTCAATCCCACCTTATTAACTGTTGAGAAGCAAAATTCTGCAGTAGAACCTCTATAGAGGCGAGCGTGACACCTCTCTCCAAGGCCTTCGTCGTGTGGTCTGCAATGATTGCTGCATTACAGGGGATGTCCAGATTAATGTCACACAGAACCATTAACACTTTTTTCTCCACCTCCAGATCCACCTTCAGAGGTTCCTGAGGTTCCTTCTTCGATGTGTCTGGCACTGGTGGAATCGTATCGGATTTGGGCATTGGTGTTGTGCTTGCACTGGAAACTGTAGGGTCTGATAAACCATCCTTTTTTGCTTCATCTATAGAAAAAATTTTCAATGAGAACAAGAAATGTTTTGGATACATATTTGCCCCTATGTGGCAATAAACTTTTTTAGGAAAGTCTGTAATGATGATGAAACTTATGGGTTTTCTACCAGTCAGGGGTAACCACAATACTAAGTTTGGTCTCTAATTGGCAAAGTGGTCTAAAATGATATGCAGTGGGTTTTTTTTATGTCCAGAGTGAACTGATTTATGACCTTTTGAGATTCAAAATGAAAAGGAGTCTGACCTTGTGACTTGAAAATCAATAGGGGACATCTTAACTCTTTAAGGGCTAGCAGTGTATAAAGTTCGATGTCTGTCAATGATCAGTCATGAAAAAGGTTCACAAGATATTGAGATGACAATATTTTCCCCATGTCAAGAGTAGTTTGACCTTTGACCTCAAAATCAATAGAGGTGTACCCAGTTCGATGTCTGTCAAGCATTTAGGAATTCTGAGCAGACAATATCTGACCCTTGCCTTTGTGATCTCTAAAATATTGTGACATTTGCTTCAAAATGGAAACAAGAGGCCCATGGGCCACATCGCTCACCCGAGTCACAATGGCCCATATCTGAAGACTTTCCATATATATTTGCATGTAAAACCTTAGTCCCTATTATGGGCCAAACTACCCTTTGCAAACTTGAATCTACACTATGTCAGAAAGCTTTCATGTAAATGTCAACTTCTTTGGCCCAATGGTTCTTGAGAAAAAGATTTTTAAAGCTTTTTCCTATATTTGTATGTAAAACTTTGACCCCCCCCCCCCTTGTGGCCCCATCCTATCCCCGGGGGCCATGATTTGAACAAACTTGAATCTGCACTATGTCAGAAAGTTTTCATGTAAAAATCAGCTTTTCTGGCTCAGTAGTTCTTGAGAAGAAGATTTTTCCTATATATTTGTAAAACTTTGATCCCCTATTGTGGCCCCATCCAACCCCCGGAGCCCATGATTTGAACAAACTTGAATCTGAATTATGTCAGGAAGCTTTCATGTAAATATCAGCTTTTCTGGCTTAGTGGTTCTTGAGAAGAAGATTTTTAAAGTTTTTCCCTATATATTTGTATGTAAAACTTTGATCCCCCCTTGTGGCCCCATCCTACCACCGGGGGCCATGATTTGAACAAACTTGAATCTGCAATATGTCAGGAAGCTTTCAGGTAAATTTCAGCTCTTCTGGCCCAGTGGTTCTTGAGAAGATTTTTAAATGACCCCACCCTATTTTTGCAATTTTGTGATTATTTCCCCTTTGAAAGGGACATGGCCCTTCAATTGAACAAACTTGAAAGCCCTTCACCCAAGGATGCTTTTGGCCATGTTTGGTTGAAATTGGCCCAGTGGTTCTGGAGAAGAAGTCGAAAATGTGAAAAGTTTAACAGACAGACGGACAGACGACGGACAAAAAGCGATCAGAAAAGCTCACTTGAACCTTCGGTTCAGGTGAGCTAAAAAATGTTTCATACAAAGAAGTAGGGAAAATAACAAGATCAATGAATTAAAGTATAATTGGACTTCTTTTGAATTTAAATTTGGTCAAAGCTTTAACTACTTACTCGATTTAAATAAAGCAGAGGCCAATGAAATTAGGGCTATATCAATAATTAATTTGAAGTAAAAATTGTAACATGACGCCCTGTGAAGGAGATTTATGAACAATAAGGATTACCTGGTGTGATTTGTATTCATATCTTGGAATTTTAAAGCAAACAATGGGAAAAATACTTGCTTTTTAGTATTGGTAATGGGATCTTATTTTGGCCTACTACACACCCTTAAAAAAATCCCTGTAGACTGAACCTCGATTTTTGACCTTGTGACATCAAAAATCAGTATAGGTCATCTAGTACAAGAACTTTAATGTCTGTCAAGCAAAGGGTTCTTATGATATTGAGCAGACATTTATCTAACAACCGACATACCAACAGGTGCAAACCACATACTAATATACTATTTCCTAAAGTCAAGAGTTTGATTTTAAAACTATTAGCCATTGAACAAACTGCAAAGTAATCTCAGCGAGATTTGTCGAGGATATTTCCCAATCTCAGAACAGTATCACACAAAGTGATTCAGGAAATTTTGCCTGAACGTCAGCTGCTTGTTGCGATTAAAATGGGTTAAACTTAATTTCTTGTCCCCTTCAACTTTTCGCCTTAGACATCCTATCACAATGAAACATGCATTTCTTGCCTTTACATAGTGTAAATTCAACAGTATATAAAATTGCACGTTTCATTGTGATAGGGAGTTAATAGGATGTCTAAGGCGAAAAGTTGAAGGGGACAAGAAATTCAGTTTCACCCATTTTAATCACAACAAGCAGCTGACGTTCAGGCAAAATTTCCTGAATCACTTTCATGTGCGACACTGGTCCGAGATTCGGAAGATGCGTCAGTCCAAATATCCAGCCTCAACGAATCTCGCTGAGATTACTTTGCAGTTTGTTCCATGGACTGTAATACTTTTAAAATCAAACCCTTTACTTTAGGATCAATAGTTCCTTTTGATAAAATAGTTAATCCCTCAATAGACACAGGAGTCCACAATTGTATCAATGATAAAGTGAAAAAAGTGAGAAACAGGCATGAATCCTACCAGTGAGCTTCACGAGAGTAGTCTAGCTCATTGGCAAGATTCAAGATTCCCACTGTATTGACGAAATCACCGTCTACTACCAAGTCTTACTGAACTTAAGATCTGACACAAGAATTACCACCTGTGTCCGAGGGTTGTGACGATTTGGGGACTTTTTTTGATATTTCTGCTTCCAAGCCTTCTCTCTCTTTTTTCCTTTGCAGCATACGTGCTCGCATACCACTAAGAGACATTTTCAATATTTTTTATTGCACCTCAGTCTTGTTAATATTTTCACTTCATTCCAAACGTTCCTTTGACTAGACGCGGACATCATAAGCTAAAATTAAAACCAAATCTCACTCCGGATTTATAAAAACTAATAATATTCGATATAGAACTTCTGATGAGAAATTTAAAAAACCTGTCATCCTTTATATTTATGATTTATGAATAAAGTATACATGTTTGTAAAATAGAAATGTGCCCTTTAAAATTTATGCGGAATAACTTTCACACTTACGACTTTACATTTAGACAATTATTACAAACATCTTTCAGACACTGATCATAAGCGAGACAATGACCACACACAGCAGCAGAACTGGTTGGCCTAAAGGAGCAAATCCAATGTCGTATGCAGCAAAATATGGCATAACTAACCCTTCTCCTACATTAGATCGTCCGATTAACCTGTAGGTAACATAGAATACGATTACATGAATGTAGTAGCAGCACTGCCACTACCACTATGCTGTGCCGGTACATGTGTATGTGCAGGAAATGAGATTTGTTTTGGGGAAAAGTGAGGTGCTTATCACATAATCATTAAATCATCATTGATCTGTTAAAACTAGAATGGAATCCAGGAGTAAATGTGTAACTTTTTTAAGCAGATAGAGGGCATATAGAAAACTAATGAAAAATTAGACCATACCTATGAAACTTGAAAGTTTTGGTCCAAATGACGTCAATTCAAATACAAGCATGTGGACATGTATTTCTCCATATTGAATCTCGTGTACTTAAGTTTGCATCTTTCTGAAAAATTGCATAAAATCTGTAGTTCAGCATGTAAATCTTATTTTCTGAATCATATATGATCATTCTTGATTAACGCGATTGTACTGAGTCTCTCTCTATGTCAATTTGCTAAACACCAATGCTGAATACGACGTTACAATGCACTGTTTACATCAATTTCATTATGTTTCCCGCGTTCAATGAATAGGTGGATCAAATGTCTAAAGTTGCTTCACCCTCAAACACGGTCACGCTGTAAAACATTAATTTATGATTAATCCCAAGTTTTAACCATTTTAACATACTTGCCAACCTCCAGCATGTAAAAATCTTGTCATAACCCTCTTTGGAGGGTTAAAAATCTGGTCATAACACGTAACTACATTCATAACATATTTACCATGATTATAATATATTTCATACAATATGCACTTGTATTAGAATTATTTTATTGAAAAGAAGCCTTGTAAGGCCAAAATAAATTTATAGTTTGTTTGGAATTGCCGTCCACCTCATTAGAATTATCCTCACTGGAAAAATTTTATTGACAAAATTATTTAATTTTGGTTCCATCAGTAGAAAAGAGTTTTGAATTTTATTCGATAGATGAATTACTCATCTGTTAAACATTGGGTTCAACTTCCACATTAATTTAATCAGTTGGGCTCGAAATTAACGTATGCCCGTCAGTCTGTGACTGGTTAAAAGTATGGCGGACTGACTGACATTTGTTTTAGTCAGTCCAATGGGACTGGTTAATTTTCTCAAGGATCATTTTGGAATATATACCTATGAAATTGTATACACACATTTGAAATACTTCGATCTGTAGATATCAGACGAATCTGATTCGTAAATATAAATCCCACATTTAAGTGTTACAATATTGTCTGAGGCATATTGAGTTTAATTTCATTTTAATAACATTAACGACATATGTTTAATTTTTTCTGGAAAACTCTGTTGGACTGGTAAAATTTTCTGTGGACAGGTTGAAATTATACCCCATCAGTCCGACTGGACTGGTGACATAAAAAGTTAGCTTCAAGCCCTGATCAGTCGGATCAGTAAAATGCGTTTTTCTTGCAATCTGTAGTAAAGCATTTAGAAAATGGTCGTTGACAAGCAGTAGCTGCCAAAATGTCTGTGCGAAATATAAGCGTCCCACTAATGAGCCATACATCCCTTTGTCTGTTTCTATATACTTATATAAGGTGAAAATCAGCAGTATGATTTACAGTTTTAGTCTTCACAATACTTTAAAAGAGATCGCGAGCAAATTGAAAAAACTCCGATATGTCAGATATGCCATCTGATATATCAGAGTTTTTTCAATTGGCTTGCGATCTCTTAAAGTATTGTGAAGACTAAAACTGTAAATCATACTGGCAATATATCAGCCAAAGTTACATGGATCTGAAGTTTGAATTGCACAATAATAATAATAATATCCTTTATTTATACAGGATTGCACAATTAGTTGTATAAACTAGTTTACATTGTGGTCCTGTCTATAACATATATACATATCGAGAACATAATATATCACAAAGCATGGAAATATCACAATTTATATACATACAGATAAGAACTAAATGAAAAGAGACAATAAACACACGAGTATCATTGAGTGTCAAAATAATGTTTTAGATAGGCTGATTTAAAAGACGTGGTAGTTGTACATTTTCTTATAAAATCTGGTAACGAGTTCCATAAAATTGCTGCTGAAATGATAAAAGATCTTTTAAGATATTCTGTTTTGGCTCTTGTAACAGAGATAAAATTTGTAGAGCTCTGTCTTGTATTTTTTGTATTTCAATGCACATTTAGTTTGAATATTATGCTGATACAGCAAAGTGCATAAGGAAAGACTTATGTATTTATTGTGCATAAGAAATTTTGTGGGGTTCTCCAAGTCTGTACTGATTGTCTTGTCAATGGGCTAGAGATTTTCAAAGAGAAATTCTCTAAAATAGACTGATGAAATTTATTTGTTTTGGGGATTTTTAAGTCATTTTTTCACCTTTTCGGCTTGATTCTTTCCAAATTAAACAGAAAAAATATCTGAAAAATAAATCTGTTGTTATATGTTGTGATATTTATTATCAATTTTAAATTCAACTTCAATGGGAAAAAAATAAATTCCCTCCTGGGTCTGAAACCCCCCCCCCCCCCCCCCCCCCCCCAGGGGCGGCAATTCCAAACAAACATTTTTTAAGGATGGCCTAACTTAACAATGAGAAAATAGGAATACTTCCTGATTCAAATTTATTGATTAGATTTACATGATAAAAGGGCATTGGAGGTTTCATTGTTTAGTATTGATCAAACATTAGTGTGTTTTTTTCTTTTCAAACACTGAAAATCCTTTCAGAATATGCATTGTTGTTTGGAAGGACAAGGGAAGTTTGAGCTAATTTTGAAAGTATTTCAAATCAGGGACTTATAAACGTCACTGTTCAAATCATGATTTGAAGGAGAACTTTTATCTCCAAACCTTATAAACAAGCGCAATATAGTATCCGTATTAAAAAACTGGGAATTGTGACAGAAATGAAAGTAGAATGTAAATTTATATGAGAAAAAGATTTCCTTTGTGAAAGTACATGAGGGTATGAACTGCAATACTTCACGCCGGTATACTTTTCTTGAAGCGCTAACATACTTCCATGTTCAAGTATGCCAGCAAGAATTGTACCAGGTCCCCTTATTTATTTTCCAAAATGAAATTTATTTCTTAATTGCAGGGTTGGCAAAAAAAGTGGTCAATATGAGTACAATCTAATTAAAATTAGATCTTTGATCTGCTCATGCAATCGCTACACGCTTTGTGTAGCGATTTGCATGAGTGGATCAAAGATCTAATTTTAATTAGATTGATATGAGTATTGACCGGGCCGGTGTTCGATACTGGTTAAAACCGGTCAACACTGGTTAATACTAATCGATTGAAAATTATTTGGTCATTATAGTCTGTGTTATTTATTTTAAATGTTTAAGTAACCAATATACTTATAAGTCATAATATTAAATAATTAATGTACAAATGGCTCTGTTGAATTGGGGAAGATGTGAAAGTTTCTGTTCAAATTTCTTAGTTTAACAAGAAACAACTATATTAATAAGTATTGTTTCATCAATCTTCATTTTAACTGTTGAATAAACATTTGAGGGGGTGGGTTGGTGATGTTTTCATAACAATAACAGGCACACTGGTCATCTCAAGTCCCAGCCTATGCTTATTAACACCTGTCAACTCTTCTTCCTGTGCTCAGGTAATATCCAGCTACCTTTTATTCTTAATCTGCCCAGGTACATGTATTAAGAGGTCTGTCTCCAATCGTCAAGCTATGCCATGGAACTAGGTCAGTTTCAGCAAACCAAATATATTAAACTTATGAAATTACATTTTATTATATAATGAAAAATATTAATCAACAATTGATCCATATAATGAAAAGACTTAATTTATCTTTGCAAGAAATGTACAAAAATAGGAAAATGGACAGTTTAAATCACAATTGACCACTTGGGGAGTATTGACCGGGACGGTTAAAACCACTGGTTAAAACTGGGGGCGGTTTTAACCACCAAACCTTGCTTAATTGACCACTTCAGAGGCTTAATTACATGTTGATATCTTTTCCTTTTGATTATTGTGATATACAATATAAGAAAATCAGTTTGGATTTTTATGCCTCTTTAGGTATCCTCTGACAAACTACACATTTGGAACCAAAGAACCTTTGTATGAGAAGGACAGTTCAGTGCCTGCCCGATTCCAGCGAATGAGAGATGAGTTTGAGAAGATTGGAATGAGAAGATCTGTGGAGGGAGTGCTAATTGTACATGAACATGGTTTACCACATGTCCTCCTGCTTCAACTGGGAACAACATTTTTCAAACTGTAAAGATTTATCATTTTCATGTTTAGTACCATTTCTGTCTCTCCCAGAACTTGCTTTGCTTAGAGATGTGGTTCCATATATTTAGTTTGTTGTAAAATGGATGGAATTACTGTAGATTATATTGTAATTTTGAGAACTGAATTTTTGCATATATTTTCAAAGTTTCCCAGCAGATACATGTATATCCTTGTATATATGGAAGTTGATTGTCCCATACTTTTCTCAAACACATCATGCAAGACAGTAGAGAACATGTTTTTAAACCTAGGAGTAGCATACATTTCTTAGTTTCCTTTAAGAACACATGTACAATGTACTATCACTAAAAACTTATGTACTTGAATATAGTCAGGTTTTCTTTATACATGTGTGATTTTTTTCTCAACACTTTTATTACAACAACAACCAAAAAAAGGCTGAAAATATGTGCAGTTGGTATGATATAGTATATACAGTTACACTTGTAATTTGTAGACCCGGGGGAGAATTAAATTCTAGAGAAGACCAAGTGGAAGGATTAAAGAGATTACTAACAGAGGTAAGATCAAGTGGAAGGATTAAAGAGATTACTAACAGAGGTAAGATCAAGTGGAAGGATTAAAGAGATTACTAGGTAAGATTAAGTACAAGGATTAAAGAGATTACTAGGTAAGATTAAGTACAAGGATTAGGAGATTACTGACAGAGGTAAGATCAAGTGGAAGGATTAAAGAGATTACTAACAGAGGTAAGATCAAGTGGCAGGATTAAAGAGATTACCATCAGAGGTAAGATTAAGTATAAGGATTAAAGAGATTACTGACAGAAGTAAGATTAAGTACAAGGATTTAAGAGATTACTGACAGAGGTAAGATTAAGTACAAGGATTAAAGAGATTACTGACAGAGGTAAGATTAAGTACAAGGATTAAAGAGATTACTGACAGAGGTAAGATTAAGTACAAGGATTAAAGAGATTACTAACAGAGGTAAGATCAAGTGGAAGGATTAAAGAGATTACTAACAGAGGTAAGATTAAGTACAAGGATTAAAGAGATTACTAACAGAGGTAAGATCAAGTGGAAGGATTAAAGAGATTACTGACAGAGGTAAGATCAAGTGGAAGGATTAAAGAGATTACTAACAGAGGTAAGATTAAGTACAAGGATTAAAGAGATTACTAACAGAGGTAAGATTACTGTAAGTAGTCTAAATACACTGTATGTTAAACTAAAACTGTAATATAGATATGACCTAGCACAACATGTACATAGAGTGGACATAAAGACTGAATACTGTGTAAAAATAGATTTAGAGAAGAAACTGAAACTGACCAGGAGCAAATTTAAAACTGTACAGTAATATTGTACTCTTTGTGAATGATTTCAGACATTGGGAAGACAAGATGGTGGAACAATGGAGTGGGTGGTGGAAGACACGATTGGAAACTGGTGGAGACCAAATTTTGAACCCCCACAGGTAAGGCCTAAATTTGACATGTTCAACTCATACCTAGACATTATAGATGCGTGGCTGTGCTCAAAAGCTGAGGCACTTACTTAAGGACATATGCAATATTTCTCAATGATGTATAATTTTTCGTGGCGTTTCATGTACAATTCACTTTCATTCTATCTCAATTCTACAAAACATCTTGTAGTATGTTATCATGTCTGTTTTAGAGTTAGAATGTTTTGATTGTGTCTGATTATTGCAAATAAAAATGTAAAGATGGTTCTTAATGTATTACAGTAAGTTGTATAAACGAACTTTACTGTAGCAAAGGAGAGAAAAATCTTTTGGAACAATTAGAGATTGATCCCTTAACCCTTGCTTTACTAGTTAGATGATCTAACCACTGAGCTACCCAGGCCGATATACAAAGTATGGTAACATTACTATAATATAGAATTTACCCAGTGCGATGTACAAAGTATAGTAATATTACTACAATTTAGAATTTACCCAGGCCGATGTACAAAGTATGGTAACATTACTATAATATAGAATTTAAATCTATTTCGAAAATCATACAACAACTCTTCATTTCAAGGAGATGAAAAAATAATTTTAGAGAAAATATCAGAAACTCCATGTTTGTCCTTAAAATGAAAGATTTGATAGACTCCTGTGGAATGTTGCAGTAGCATGAAGTCTGGAACAACAGTAAAGGACCTCATCACTTTAGCAAGAGCTTGTGATCCCTTTTTACCACCCCTCTTTTCAAAGAGAAAATGATTTAACTATCATACTTTTTGATAAATATCAAACACTGATGTACTGTAACTCCAGTATGTTCACAGTCCTTTTCCCCAGGGATATTGGAAGATAAAGGTAAAAAAACAACTAAGTTTTAAATGGTTACCCTCAGCCTGAAAACTATAGAATTATTACCTGAATTGATACGGCTTTCCTTTAATATTCACGATATTTAAATCACACAACAATGTGCTATTTATACAACTTGAACTTGTTAAAAAATCCCCTGATGTGCGTGGGGCTATTTATAGACGCCTACCAGTACCATAGGTGTACTGTACTCTCTAGGTCTATTTACTTGTTAAATGTTTTCTTTTATATGCTGCTTTCAAGGGAAAATTAATAACTTTGATACATATAAACTTTATAATCATACAGCTTTAAGCGGATAAAATAGACTGAATGCCTGAGAGAGAGAGAGAGAGAGAGAATGTTGAAATGTGTATTCTTTGTCAATTAAAATCCAAATAACACAGGGGCGTAGCAACAGGAAGAGGGTGCCCCCTCCCCTGTCTCCCCTATTTGGTATGTATACATGTAGTCGACAATATCGTGTATTTCGAGCATTAGCATGGCACGGATTACCACGTGGCTGATTTGGTATTCAGCAGGTCAAGATGAGGTCAAGACAGATAAATGAGGTAGAAAGAAAATGTGTAGTTTTTGCAAATTTTATGAATTTCATCACAGACACAAAATTGTCCGGTCTTGCCTTTTAGATATAATTTTCTTTATTACAAAAAAAAATTATAATAGAAAGGAGAAGTCTGGACAACCTTGTGTTCAATATAAACAGAGGCTTTAAAAACCGGTCATTCGATGAATATCAATAGAGATTTAACAAAAACAGACAACCCCAACTTCAAAAGACAGCGTACCTCTTAATGTTAATGAACTTTTCAGTAAAATAAAATACCAAACGTGTAAGTTAAGGTATTGATAAACATCTTGGGGCATTGTAAATGGCAATATTCAAACTTTGATGTTTTACTAAATTATTGGGGGCCATATTTTATAGCTAAAGTGGGGATGTCCTTTCAGGACTCCTGCACCCCTGGGGCCTTAGGGGTAGGGCAGAAACTGTCAAAAAGTGACTATCGTATATACTCGCCTATAGGTCAGTTCGCCTGTAAGTCGGTTGTATATTTTGGAGGGATTTGCCATTGACCTGCTTATAAGTCGATATAACTTTTTTTCAAGAATTGGTTGACAATTTCAAATCAATGCTCTAACGTTTTCAACTCTGTTTCAAATAATATTTTTTGTGAAATGCGCTGATATTTTATCATTTTCTCAACAAATCAATTTCAATAATATAAAATCATTAAAATATGTAAATACTTGTACTTTATGTATATAATCATAGAATACATGAATAATATAATATGTCCAGTCAATGTTGATCACGGTAATCGTTGGAGTACGAAGTTGTTAGAAAAATACCATATATTACGCTGTCCAGAGAAATGCTAATCTTTATAGGACTCGCCTATAAGTCGGATGTAGAGTTTTGGGCCAATTTTTAACTCCCAAAAATCCGACTTATAGGCAAGTGTATATGGTAACTTGCCATCTATCTTCGTCCTGCGACGTGCTTCGTTTGTTAACAATTTCACATTTTTAGCTTCTTGAAAACTACAAGGCCAACCATTACCATTTTTTGTTTTTAGTTTGAAGCATCTCTAGGATAAGAGAAATATAGATTGTGAATCTATGACAATCGCTCGGAGGGCTCCCCTGGGGCCCCATGGGTGGGGCAAAATATGCAAAAAAAGTCGTATTGGTCCCATCCTCATAAGTATGACCTTGATGTCTATTTATAGCAATCTGAATAATGTGTAGCAGTCAGCCGGGTTCAATCGACGGTGACCAGATACAGTCCCTGAAATGTTCTACTTTACCATTTTTCCGTTCGTTCACCATGCACTCTCCGTTCACAGTTTTGCGTTCAGCATGCGCTCACTGTTCGTTCACAAAGCGTTCAGCGTGCATTCATCGTTCACAAAGCGTTCAGCGTGCACTCACCGTTCGTTCATCGTTCAGTCTTTTCATAACCATTCGGAACACCAAAGTGAAAGGACCAATCTTGATAGCAAGGCGAAAAGGAAAATTGAACATGTGCGTAAGAGTGAAAGGAGACTTTTTTACTATATCAGAAATTTAATTTTAGAGTACAAAATGTTAGGAGTATCCACTGTGAATGACGAAAGGTTCATTTGAGCTTTTTGTTAAAAACAATTCTAAATGAGAGTCGAATATAAGAAGCTTGTCGTTATGAATTTAACCCAGGTACAAAAAATAAGGCAGTTTCAGGTAATGAAAACCTCTTCCCCTGTGTTCATGATTTAGCATTTACAAGTTCGGGCAAAAGCACAAATTATTATAATCATTTTGCATTGCTTGACAAGAGTTTTAAACAAGTCAACCCCCCCCCCCCCCCCCCCCCCCCACTTTCTAAAATAAAAACAAACAAACGATGCTACATAATGTACATTGTACCGTATGTACGTGTCAGAATGTCAAACTAAAATAGCTATTCTTACGCCTATATTTATGAAAGACATTGTCAATAAACTGATATTTACTACTCTTGCCAAATTTTAAAGTTTTGTAACATTTGTCCTTAATGCAAAGATGTAATTGTTTATCTTGTATGTTTCTTCATTAGCCTTTAAACATTCTACAGGTAGTTCAGTACAATAAACAGTTTTATCTAAATCAAATATATACAAATGTTGCACGATTTAACTGCAATATATGCCAGTCACATCAATGATAAAAATAGTAAGTTTTGTATTTTCATGTGCATAAATTCTAGGATTATTTCCTTGGGTCAATGTAGCTGCGACAAATGAATCACACATAATGTAAGTAGGAATATTTAATACTGTTAGGAGTGTTGAGGTGTTGACACAGAATATACAGTCTGTATTGTTTGTTTACTGCATCTATCTTGACTCCTTTCAGGGGTGTTTGTTAATTACAGGTATCCCAAATGATCAAGCTTGTAAAGTTTGAAGCCATACATGAACACCTGTAAATCCTGGATGTCACTACACATGTAGACAATGGTGTTTTCCTTTTCACATGCATTGTTTATATATTATACCCATGCAATAAATGTATCTGTACATGTAATGGTACATGTATATACAATGTACATACGAAATTTGCTTTTGTTTGTGTATGACTGTTGCGTTTATTAATGTACAATTTGCGATGATTTCATGAAATATATACATGTTTACTCGGTACTTGTACAAAAATATATTACATTGAAATTATCCAGAACTGTAAAATATGCTGTATCACGATTCCGGTTTATTTCATTTTTTATTAATTGATGAAATATACATGTACATGTATTTTATTACTTGATTATGAAATAAGTAAAATCCCAGGGAAAAACATTCCGAGTAAATGGATCATTTTGAGTTCAGCGTGCACTCAGCGTTCGTTCACCGTTCACTTTGCGCTCTGCGTTTGCTCACCGTTCACCAAATTGCGTTCACCGTTCGCTCTGCGTTCGTTCACCGTGCATTCACCGTTCAAGTGGGAAAGAAGAACGTTTCAGGGACTGTACATAGCTCAGTTGGTAGAGTACCTTACTAGAGATTCAGGGGACCTGGGTTTGAATCCTGGTCTGGTCCATTGCATTTTCTCCCTTCCTGTTACATTTGGTACCGTAGACCAGTCCATAGAACTGACAAGTGAAAATGCCTGCCAGGGGATAAAGATCCTGGGTTTATGTCTGCAAGTGTGAAGACAATTTAAGGAGGAAGGAATGTATCGGTCAGAGCACCTGGTTAGAGATTCAGGGGGCAGGGTTCAAATCCTGGCCTGGTCCATCGCATTTTCTCTCTTCCTGTTACAAATGTTTACATTGCTACTGTTTTACAATTTGTTGAGAATTAAATAAGTTTAATTTATGAACCAACATTGGTAATAAACATCATGTCATGCCTCAAGTTAGATACATCACTCATAAATTTAACCTCAAATGATGAGCTGGAAATAATTAGCAATGTTGTTACTCTCAGTCCTTAATGAAGATGACATGAATTATTGGTTAAAGAATCAATTAAATCAACGAAGGTGTCTTAGGCAAACAAACTGCCTTTCAGACTAACCATCCCTCTCCTTGTATCAGTTACCTGTCTAACCATCCCTCTCCTTGTATCAGCTCACCAATGTTCAGGCAATGCACCTCAGGATTTCTTTGCAGGCGATTATCAGAACCATTCAAGATGATTAATTGTGTTAAATTAGATTTTGCTTGACTCCGAGGATGGCATTTGCGGATTTACGTTTTTGACTTACTATTGTTGCAAATTATTTTGGATACAGATGATTATGTGATGGAGAACCCCGCTGTGGTTGTTTATGTGTGGCAGTACACTGATTCCACAAAAACACACATATAATATGTTACTGACGATACCCGCATGTGTCTAATTATGACATCACAAATGCGTCATTACAGTATGAATTTCTCAATATGATTAAAAAGTGCAATTTATCAACATTTGTCAGACATTTTCCCTGCAGTTCCATGAAAATATCATATTAAAAGCTTTCAAATTGTTTTTTTAAATCAAGTATTTGTTATCTATTGTTCAAATTTGGTTTTGTTGTTTTGATGCAACCACACCTATTTCTCAGAGGAACCATATCACATTTCAAGAAAAATGTTTATAAAATGCAAAAGTCAATATCTTAATGACATCACCCTCTTTATACACATTAAATGTGACAACTTAATTAAAGATATGACAATTTCAAAATGAAATGAAGAGCAAAAATATTTTAGACAAAGAACAAGGTACGATTGTATACATAAAAAAGCCCAAAAATTTTCTCTCAATAAAATGTGTCTAAAATTAACCTTAATCAGAATTT
The DNA here is from genome assembly GCF_947568905.1 of Ostrea edulis. NCBI lineage: Eukaryota > Metazoa > Mollusca > Bivalvia > Ostreida > Ostreidae > Ostrea > Ostrea edulis. The sequence continues at coordinate 95,570,998 of NC_079164.1, read as the reverse complement.
TAAGAAAGTAAAATATATGCCAGGTATACTATGTCAACAAAATCAGAATGATATTCCTAATTGTATAGCATTATGACATCATGAATAAGACATTTCCCGCCTTTTTCTCAAAATAAGCCTGAAAACTGTCAAATGTGATGCAGATTATTGCTCAGGAAAAGATGTGCGCATTTGTCGAGCAAAATGAAAATGATATATATTGTGTATTATTCTAATATGAAAAACATGCTTGAATATGAATTTGCTTGACGCATGCGCTGTATGTTTCCTGAAAGGAAAACCACCTGAATTTGTGGATATTTTAATTGAAAATGGCGTTTATGCAATTTTATGCCAACTTCAAAGCTCTCGTCATATCACAAATCATTTTGCTGATCAAACTGAGTGGATTTCGGGTTTGCTAATCTATTCCTTATTTGAATGCCAGGGTTTGAGCTCCAAGTGAAATCATTGAAAGGGAATACTTAGTACTATATAATTATGCTTAATGTGTTTAGTTTCACACACATATAAAATTAGAGGTAGGCAGTGTCTTTGTCAAATTCTAAAGCTTTGTGAGCTAAAATTTCACTTTGATGCAGAAATTTTCTCTGGATGAATTAGTTGAAATTATTGTCCTTGAGTCAGTGTTTAGTCAATTACAGTTCAAACTTTCTGTTCCTGTTTATGATTCAATTCTCGATGGAAACAAGTGCGATACCCAAGGTGCGAAGTTTGATCCTTGGACCTTTTATTAATATTTTACTTTTTTTCAGTATCCATACATCCCAGCACATATAACAAAACCAAAAGAACACAAAAGACTTTTCCTTGTGCAACTCCCAGAAAAAGGTAACCTACGGAAAAAAGAATTATTTCAGTCGCAAGGATATCTTCCTTAGTGTTCTTTTCATAGACACAATGAAATTGGGGAGGAATTTACATTTAAAGCAAATCATTTTCAACATTTCAGCATTGTTTGCAGTCCCTAGGAATTATAAACTGGTAGCCGCCCCATTGTTTGAGCTGTATGACAACAGCGCTGGATACGGGCCAATCATTTCAAGTTTACCTCAAGCACTCAGTCGGTATGAGCTTCTATTTTCATCACTAGTTTGGAGAATTGATTACAGTAGACCCTTGTCTATTCAGATGCTTTGGTTCGCAGTTGAAATAGTTCAGATAAGTCAAAGATGAATATTCGCTGAAATTTTTAGAGGCCAATGGGCCCCCAAGTCTACAATTTGAAGCACCCACATTGAATACATTAAGCCCGCTTCCAAATCGACATTTTTAAAAAATTTCATAAACATACCTTACATCAATGAAAAAAATACCTTAATGAACTTGACGTTTTGAAATAGATATCCCCTTGATATCACCAATTTACACTTTGACCAAACCAGAGTACAAAAATTATTTTCATAACATTCTGGACCTTGGGTGCTTCTTATGCATTTGTTTTCTTAGTTCTGTTACTGATTATTTTGTTTTAGTGGCTTGTGTACATTCTCAGACATTATGTTAACAGGCAGTATAAAAATAAATCAAACACCCGGCCCATCGGGCCTAAATGCCACATTCAACACAAATCTTCAAGGGGCAGGAATACGATTTGAACTGAAAAATGTTCATATTTTTTTCCATTTTTAATGTTTATTATGCTTAATTAAGGTATTTCTATCAGCGAAAATTCGAATGTCAGTTGTCAAGTTGCAAGAGAGAGATACAGCACTCACAATTCTTTGTTATGTAAACAAGGCTCATGTCATGTTTTTGTTTACATAGGTTAAATATACTTGTAAAATTTTCATTTAGAGCAAATGATTTCAATTTACAAGTTAATTTTGAACACAGTTAAACAGTTTCTAGTATATGTCACATCTCAATTTGTTTGTAAACAACAACTTGGCACGAGCCTTGTTTACATAACAAAAAATGCTGTATCTCACTTGTAACTCAACTATTGATATTCAAATTTTTGCTGACCATTAGAAATGCATTCGTTAAGCATTGTAAACATTAAAAATGGGAAAATATAATTTGAAAATTTTCCAATTCAAATCGTATCCATGCCCCTTTAAAGGAGCTGCAATAATGTAGCCCTATCTGATCTGGAATTGTGCAAAATAATTTTATGAATAACCGATAATAAGCTCCGTTTATAAGTCCCAAATGTTGTTTACACCAAAAGGAGTACCAACTTTGTGCTTGGGCATGTCTAATAAAGGTGTTTTTCATTAAACATGTACAGCATGCAAATATCTTCGTCTGCTCTGCCATGCTTGTTATCGCGAGATCTCGTAGGTGGATATACTGAAAAACCTGAACATTGACAATTTACGGGAAAATGTAGTTACTTGAGCCACTCCGACAAAGAAAGGAAAATCCTATGGTTGCAGAAAGAATTTACACTCTGCTGTTCGTTTTTTTAACTTGATATTAAATCTAAACCTTTTTAATACAGACGAAATAGCTTTCTCCTCCGTACTTGTCCATTGATGTAACTACTACCTTATGTGGCATATACAAATAACTTGACAATTGGAAGTTGAAACTTCAGTACATCAAACATGGCGCACAAATATGAATCGAGAAATTGGAATATATCGAAATGGTTGAAAACGATAGAATAGAGCCTCACAAATCGTAAGTTGCAGGTTGTAAATTTATATATTGACTAAAAAACATAAGATATAATTTTATTTACGAAAAGAAATTCAGCAAATGTTTAGAATGATCGAAAATGTGAATCACTCCTGCATTTGCACCATTATGGAGATCCTAAGGAGTTGTAGCGCTCTCCCCAAAAAACATCGGAGAGGGCTACATTATTGCAGCAACTTTAAAGGGGCATGGGCACGATTTGAGCTGAAAATTTTCAAATTCTGTTTTTCCATTTTTATTGAAAAAGATGCGTAACTAAGGTACAGTATTTCCAATGGTCAGCAAAAATTTAAATATCTGTTGAGTAACAAGTGACGTATAGCACTCACAATTCTTTGTTATGTAAACAAGGCTCGTGTCATGTTTTTGTTTAGATACAGATTGCTTAATAGAAAAATAGCGTGTTTAAAACAAAATGAGATGTGCCAAACACTAGAAACTATTTGATTGTGTTCAGAATTGACTTGTAATTGGAAACTTTTACTAGTATAATTATTTATTATATGTAGACAGAAACATGACACAAGCTTTGTTCACATAGCAAAGAATTGTGAGCTGTGTATCTCCCATGTACATATACCTCGATAACTGATGTTCAAATTTTTTGCTGACCATTAGAAATACCTTAGTCAAGCATTCCAAACATTAAAAGTGGAAAAATAAAATTTGAAAATTTTAGCACAAATTGTGTCCATGTCCCTTTAGATAGAGTACATAAATAACAGAAGAAAGGAACACAGCATTAAGAAAGCAACAAGAAATGTGCAGGAAACCACATTGTAAAGAAATTTAATAGTTCAGAAGTGTTGTGGAATACCTATCTTAAAAGTACTATAGAAAACTTTATTTAAGTGTGGCATAAATTCCATGAAAATCCAGATTATCTCTCCTGTTGGGGATTCTAGATTTATAAGACACAAATGGATTTCCCAAAACATAAGTCATTTCCATGTGCAGGAGGTCTTGAATAAACAGTTAGGACACATAAAATTAAAGATAACATGTATTTAGTTTTTACATGTGGACAGGGCTGATTTTGATGCTTTCCGTACACCGCTCTTTTTAATGACTGCACTTCCCCAATCCAATTCATAAGCAATCATGTATGGTACAGCTTTGACTTTATCCAAGCAAGCTGTCAGTAGTATATCTCGCTTTAATTTTAACGCTCATTCATGCTAAATTTTGAATTAACTGCACATACACCAATCGTCCCACACAAGATCACATTAGAGCATGTGTTAATTGGATTCAAATTACTGACTGAATGTGGTTTTATGATCTTATCAAATTACACATTCAAGGTAATAAATTACTGATACATAAAATACTGAGTATTTGCTGATAACATTGACATGGAAAATTGTTTTCCCTTGGCAACACAGTAGCATAATTCAACACATGTTAGAAAAGTGGGAGTTTCGTGAGCACATTTCGATAACAACTTATGATTAAAGTCACAGGGAATCATTGATAACAAGGTGATTGTCCTTTAAGAACAGACAACTAGTTCAGTGTTTTTACTACTACTTTAGAATACCGAGCTCTGAAAGCAGACCAGAATTGACAGACCAATTAAATTTTAATGTCCAGATAAATGAACCAAAATATACCGGATAAATGAGATGAAATAAGATATAAAAAATCCATTCCCAAGAAAATTTGTCCGGAAGGTGAAGCATTTGGATACCTGGCAGATATCTGGATGTCTGAAGGTTAACTGTAGTGACAACATCTGGATAGCTGGCACTGGCAGATATCTGGATGTCTGAAGGTTAACTGTAGTGACAACATCTGGATAGCTGACACTGGCAGATATCTGGATATCTGAAGGTTAACTGTAGTTACAACCACTGCATTTGATCTTTAAATTTTGGCTAATTCTGTTTAGCTCAAGTTCAAATATCATTTGGTGAAATTTATTGTGAGAGACCAATTATAAAGCTTATGTTGTTTCTCAGTCATGATAAAAAGATGAGGTGTACATGTACTTAACCATTCCTATCATTTGCTATGCTTTACATTATTTAGAAAATAGCAAGTGCTAGTTGTTTTGAATACAGCTTTTAAAAAGTTTTTTTTTTATCAAATAACATTTAGTCCTTGTAAATACACAATATTTTTAAGGTTAATGAGATTTCTATAATTTTAAAATTGTTGCAATGCTCTAGTCTAGTTTTTGATAACTCTCCCAGGGCGTGCTAGGTAAGAGTTATGCCTCTTTGTTTTGATGGCACTGATCAGCACAGTATCTTCAGTGGTAGTTTCTTCATTAACACGTTGTGTACTGTGTTAGTATTACATGTAAGTAATATTCTTACTAACTTACTTTTCCTCATCTTGCCAGCTGTGGCACACAAGACTGAACCTGATAAGCACTATATGAACCAAAGTTGTGGTATGCAAATACATGTAAATAAGTTTCCTATGTGAACCTTGTATGGATAAAATCATGATTATCTTCTAACATAGGCTTGTGATGTTTGTCATATGGTTGTGTAATCATAAGATCATCATATGCTGGGTTCCATAATGACCCATCTTTACCTTTGACCTTAAGAACATTGTAAATGATCTGGGTTTCTTCAAATTTGTATCTGATTTTTAGATCACCTGAGTCACTCAGATTATTACGATCTGCTTGTCTGTTAGCAGGTAGTGTTCATCTATCAACACTTGAACATTTTTAGATACAGCTGGGCCAATTTTTTCCCTCCAAATTTGGTATATAGCATACATAGGATAAGAAAAACAGAAATTGTAAAATTTGTGATCCCTGGAGACTTTGGGGCAGAGCCAAAAGCTCAGAAAAGATGCAAAAATCTTCCTCACCCCTGGACATCTTGCAAACAAACCGTGTGCATGGGGATGCAAATAAGTGCTCGTGCACTGCCAATGTGATTAAAAAGTCAATGCATACCCCTAAAAATCTAATTCTGATTGCCCACTTGGTGACCGTGAAATTCCGATTGTATTCTTTCCATTTTAGTTCCAAGTCATATTTAGTCAAAGTAGACACTGCTGTTTGCTATTACTGAATAGCTCTTGACAGTATCTAAAACATTTAGATATATAAGATATTCAGATTTGGGGGTTATTCCCTGAATTCATTAAAAGAGAACGTAAGACAAAATTTGAAGATGCCATATTGTTTAAAGTCACAGTCTGACCAATTTATATTTCATAATGATTTCAAAAATATTTTTCGTTTAAGAGATAGAAAGCAATCAAAGTTTCAAACATTGTTCCCCTTGAAATTCCTTATTACGTCGTAATTACGTAATCATTGTTCATTTTGCTGACATCAGCAGTTGCAAAATATAAAAGGGTGACGATGGGAAGTGATGCAGACGAACGAAGCTACAATTGATAGATGTCAATAAGTAACCAGTCTAACTTATTTCCGGTTGAGATCCACCTCTTCTTTTTGGATGTAATTGTCTTCTAGTGTGATGCACTTAGACCAACAGTGTTCAAGTGCCATCAGCCCAGAAATGAAAAAGTCGGGGTCCTTTCCATTGACCCACTCCTCAACTGCCATCACGACTTCTGTCAGATCAGAAATGACGTCCACTGATATCCTTTTTCAAGTTTGGGTATAGGAAGAAGTCGCTAGGAGCTAGGTCAGGCGAATAGGCAGGATGTGGTATTAATTCATACCCATTTCGCTCTACAGCATCCTTTGCAAGTGTAGACTCACGCTGCAGCAAACACCTTTAGAGAGTTTACCTTGGCGTTTTTCACAGATGGTGGTTCTCAGGTGGTCTAGCAAGTTTGCATAGTACACTTCAGTTATTGTACTTCTCATGGGTAAAAAGTCCAACATAATAACGCCTTTTGCATCCCAAAATACTGTGGCCATCACCTTGCCAGCAGATGGTTGCATCTTGAACTTCTTTGGCGTCGGAGATTCAGGCCCTACCTACTGACAACTCTGAGTTTTATTCTCTGGTTCATAATTATGAACCCAAGTCTCATCTACAGTCACCAGATGCAACAGAAAATCATCTTTTGACCTAAAATGCTTTAACAAGGCACTGCATAATGATGCTCTGGTTGCCATTTGTTCATCACAAAGGGATTTGGGGACCCAGCGGGCTGTTAGTTTGTGCATACATAAACGATCATGTAAGATTGTTGAACCGCTACCATGTGAAATGCCTAATGCCTGCGCTATTTCTTCCACCTGAATTCGCCTACCAAAGTATACCAGATCCCGAACTTTCTTACACATTTCTTCGTCGGTGGCATCCAGTGGGCGTCCAGACCTGGCTTCATCTTCTAAATACATTCTACTGCGTTTGAATTACACTAACCAGAATTTAACCTTCAAGATGGTGCAGAAGACCCATCAACATTGGCCAACTCGCCGTGTATTTCCTTGCCTGTTTTACCTTTTAAATACAAGTACCGAATTATAGCACTCTACTCAACTTTAGATGAAAAGCCTGCCTTTGCATCACTGGCCATGTTAAACTTTCAATATCTTATAAAAGAATGACTCGATGCGCGTGCAATTTTGTACCCAGGTATAAAACATGTATTGAAACAAGGCATGAAAATCGTGACTGTCTCAGACAATCGGAAATGGGATAGGCTGGTTACTTATTGACTCACCCTCATATTTCTGATATAACTGGTAGTTGGAGTTTCAACCTTTGGTGGGGTCAACAGTTTTGGAGACTTCGAAAGAGACCTAATAAACTGGTATAGGTTTCAATTTAAAAGAAAAAGTCTGAAATTTGCGATTCTTTTAATCACTTCTGGTGATGACCGAAAGTGATACCGACAATTGAAACTACAAGAAAGCACTATACAATGGAGAGATATATCATCCCTGAAAGTTTCATTTGATTACCTTCAGTAATTTTTTAGATTACTCTCGAACAAAATTACTGTTTAAAGAACAGAAATCAGACATATCATACAAACAGAAGTGAATTTTGAAAAAATGAAGAAATAAAATGTCTAGAGATATATTGCTATTCTCTATCATCCCCAAAAGTTTCAAGAAAATCCATCAAACCGTCTCTTGAGAAATATTAATTATAAACAATAGAATCACTATAAGTTCTTCTGTTGGAAATGGAAGACTTTAATAAGGGGTTTAATTGATCGTGTATTTAAATAATGCAATATACTTTAGGAAATTGTCTTTAAGTCAAAGGTCATAAGACAAAAGCTTTATAAGCACTTTTCGTAATGTTCCTATATTGCATGGATCAATGCTCTTTTTTGTGGACCTCATGCTAGTACATGTGTTTGAGAGATTTTGTTTTAATGCGTAAGTAATTTTGAAACAGAGAATAGAATAAACAAATGTGAAAACTAGTTGTGGTGATAGTTTACAAAAAGTGCCAGTTTTATTACAGATAGTAATGTGAAGACTAGCCATGGTGATAGTTTACAAAAAGTGCCGGTTTTATTACAGATAGTAATGTGAAGACTAGCCTTGATGATAGTTTACAAACAGTGCCAGTATTTTATAGATAAGTAATGTGAAGACTAGCCATGGTGATAGTTTACAAAAAGTGTCGGTATTTTATAGATAAGTAATGTGAAGACTAGCCATGGTGATAGTTTACAAAAAGTGTCGGTATTTTATAGATAAGTAATATACTGTAGTGTTCTGATCACTTTCTGTTGGAAGCTCGGAGGATCTGGAACCTAAAGAGATCTTGTGATGTTTAATTGTTAGTTCTACACGTCTGCTGCATTAAATTCCATGTGCAGTCATCCAGATTAAATTTCCTGAGATTCTTGTGCCCGGAAATCTTTTCATAAAAGACACCCTGAATGTGACTCCTGGAGAGAGAAAAAGGAATCTAGAGAAACATTAATTAGAGCCATTTTGCTGCGAGTTTGGGGAAATGCCCGATTCCTTCAGCCCTTGTGATTACGACCCCCTGGTCCTTTTTCTCACTCGGGTGACTCACGCCTTTTTTAACACATAACAATTTCTCCAGCACTCGGGAGTCCATTTCCAGGAATGAAAGTGACAGACCATTCTCATTTTTCTAAATTAGTGAGTGTGTGCTGATTTCGATAATTATGAAAGAACAAGTCTTTGTGCAGACTCCCCGAGCTGACAAGGGTGAGGCGTAATGAAGGAATTATAGCTCATCTGCATACAATGAAAAGATATTGTAGCGTTTTACATGGCTTAACGATTCTGACTCATTACATACCCATCTGGCAATAAATATTTGTGTTCAGCAACGGCTAGCGTTCAGTGGGTGGCTATTTTTAACATCACAGGGAAAAAAAGTATTCTTTTTCAAATTGCTCCCTTGAGTTGCATCACAATTAAGAATAATTAATGCTGTAATATTATTTCATAGAATTTCAAACTTCTTTTATTTTACCCCAACAACTGGTGTTTATTGATTTTGTCATTATTGGGAAGAAAAATGTTAATTTGATCATAGATAATGATGTAGAAACATAAATTTTATCTCAAATAAATTGCTTTATAAACGATAATTATATAAAGCACATTTTAGGATAACTAATGCTTTCTGGGGTAATTCCAGGTACAATATGTTAATAGTCATCACTGACAAAATGTTGCAATGTGTAATACTTTCTATTTTTTCTATTATTAAATCAAAATGTTGTATCATTTTATTATGAATTAGATCATACGAAGAATCCGGTTTTGAAATGAAAAATATACTAAACGGTATTTTTTATGGGAAGACTTTTATTATAGAATGCTCAAATCCTCGAACAAAGCATGCTAAAATTGTCTTCTTAATTGCTCATCCCTCATTTTGGAGTCTAAAATTCTTAGTTGGATCGAATAACAAGAATAATTAAAATGAAGCCATCATAAAAAAAAATCTTTCCCTCTGAGCAAAAGTGATTTTTCTCCCTAAGAAACAAAAAACTGTCTTGTATGAGTCAACTATCTTTGGATATTTTGTCTTAACAGCTGAGCATTGTCAAAAGACACAATACCCCATAAATTTCAACAAATCATGTTGCTGATAATTTCCTTTGTATGCAAATCAGAGAGGATTTTTTGAGGCTGAAGTCATTTTGAGATGGCAGAATTTCTAGGGTGCGAGGATTATGAATCATTTTTTTAAATTAAGAATTAATAGAAAAGTTTTCTTGATAGAGATAATTGGATGTCTGTTAATCATGATAGTTTTTTTTAAAGCTTTTCCCTGGTAGAATAGAGGTGGCTATGAATTATCAGAAGACAGGAGAGCACTGTGTCAAGGCTACGGTCTCACCTGGTGTACATTTCTCAGGTATTCTCAGGTAATCTGTCATCAGGATACCTGTGATTGAACAGGTTGCTTCAATACCTGTGGATTCTGTTTTTTTTAATTATAAAACCACGTGAAAATACCTGTCAGCCTTCAATTACCTTAATTGTTTGTTTGTTAATCTTTCACAGATCAATGCTTTACATTTTATGTTGTACAATAATGTACAATATAAGACTTGTCCTGGAAAATCAGAAACATTTCCATCTACACAAAAAAGTAATGAGTGGATTTTGTTTCGACACGAATGATTTTTTTTCCATTAAAATGGGTACGTTTAAGGAATGACTTTAATTCTGGTGTAAGTTATACGAGTATAACCTGGTATGGGTCACTTTACGCTTTATAATCCGCGAAGCAGATTATGAAAAAGCGTAAACTGACCCAAAACAGGTTATACTCATATAACTTGCCCCAGAATTAAAGTCATTCCTTATAATTTGATGCAAGAGACAAATATGCTAACCTTCGTTTATCAAAATGTACATAAACTCGGAAAAATACAAGTCAACCAAGCCGCACAATGATTTACTTAGCAACAGCGACACGAAGCGTCTAGCTGCGAAGCTGAAGGTCGCCATCTTTAATCTTAGTTCTACGGAGCCTAGCCATTTATCAAAATATTGTATCGAAAGTGAAGTTTATCATGATAGAAAATATGTGTAGACTATCCATGTAATGCGTATTTCGCTGCCCTTTAGAGATAGAGATCGACTTTGAAGTTGCTCATCTCCGACAGATTGAGAAAATACGGGAAATTGCATTGTTTAGGCCTACCCCAAATAAATCTTCAAATATCAGAAAATGCAAAAATTTACAGCTTTCAACTCTGTGAAAACTTCTACTAGATGAAAACTTATCCTTGTATGCAATGTTGTCGCTAATAGTAAATCCGACCCAAGAAAATATGTAAGCAAGTAACAAATAGCGATCCACATGTTAATGTGTCTGACGTCATGTGATAAAATAAGACGTATGAATTTTTGTTTGCTTTGTTGAAAGACGGATCAAGGAATGAAACAACGCACCTCCCTCCTTTTCCCCAGTGAGAAATGTATTTCAAAATGAACAGGGTAATGCTTACTTGGCAAATCATTAATTCGAATATAATATCTTTGTTTTAATCTATTATTCAACCATACATACAGAGAAAGATGTTTTATAAAAGTGATTTGCGTACAAGTAGATGCTAATATTGACAACAAGAAAACAATATGTGTATCAAACCGAAGTATCTTATTGTGCACGTTGACTTTCTATTCCATAGAAGGCTGAAAATAGTGCTGCGATATAAATTTAGAGAGAGAGAAAAAAAAATAGTTCTGACATCTGGTTGTCAAGGGGGTGTGTCCCCATACCAAACCAGGTTATACAAAAATAACTTGCGTTCCTCAATTGGAATTTGACCAATCAGAGACAAGGATGCAATAAGAATTAAATTATGTATATATATTTAGCTATAGAGTTAATTTTTGCGATTTATGATTCCAAGAAAGATAAAAGATTACCTACAAACGGAAACCAATATCAGTGATATTCTACAATACGTAAACAATTGTCATGCAGTGATATTCTACAGTACGGAAACAATTGTCATGCAGGGATATTCTACGGTACGGAAACAATTGTCATGCAGTGATATTCTACGGTACGGAAACAATTGTCATCAATATTCTATGATATGGAAACAATTGTCATCGATATTCTACGATACGGAAACAATTGTCAGCGATATTCTACGATACGGAAACAATTGTCAGCAATATTCAATTTGAGCAATCTCAACACCCTTGCTAACATTTCCAAAATTAAATTCTCGCCAAAAATTTCTGCTTATACAGTACGAAATACTTGGGAATATAAATTAACAGCACATTTTAGCAGTATGTTTTACAATGTAAATGGCCTTTAGGGGTTACAACATAACACTTGGTAAACATTCATATTGCAATGCGACTAGAAAAAACCAGTTCACTAACAAGAAAAATATTCTGTATCTCAAACAAGAATTTGCGCAAAATTGTTGTAATGAATAGTAATTGATGATATGGTTTAATAAGGCTATCATCATGGTAAATGTGAAGTTTCTAAGTAATCGATGATATGGTTTAATAAGGCTAGCATCATGGTAAATGTGAAGTTTCTAAGTAATCGATGATATGGTTTAATAAGGCTAGCATCATGGTAAATGTGAAGTTTCTAAGTAATCGATGATATGGTTTAATAAGGCTAGCATCATGGTAAATGTGAAGTTTCTAAGTAATCGATGATATGGTTTAATAAGGCTAGCATCGTGATAACTGTGAATTAAGTTTCTAAGTCCTAATTCTGTGTGAATTTACACAATGTGCCTTCAAAACATATTTCTGATCATCAAGATTTACCAAAAATGATGCCATTTCTAGACAATGCAGCACAAAAATAAGGAAAATTCTTAAATGAGTTGTACTGTTTGAGCCAAAAAAGCATAAACATATGAAGAAGATTTAGCAGGAATATTTCGTGGAAATAAACATACGAAGAAGATTTAGCAGGAATATTCCGTGGAAATAAACATATGAAGAAGATTTAGCAGGAATATTCCGTGGAAATGTCTCAGAAATTCTCCACGTAATCTGCAGAGAGAGTGCCTTGCAAATTATTTCCATTAAGACAATATTGAAGCTACCTATGTAAAAGGCATTGCATGCTAAATGTTATCTTGGCGTTACACCTTTTGATGGATATAGTAAATCAAAGATCCCTCTAACATTGTTAAAATGCGAGAGAGGAAAATAATTTCCAAGAAAAACGTAGTGTGCTACAACATTCTGTTAAAATCCATGTAGTGTACCTCATAAACATTGTTACGATTGTTACAATTCAGGCTATATTACTGAAAAACTTTATATGCAATATACTCTTTAAAGCCAATCACATCTACGATTTTCTAGAAAAATATAACCCCAGTATTTACAGCTAAACAATGAAATTTAATTAGGGCTAACATTTCAATGAAAAAAATATTATGATCACAGAAGAAAACTGATGATGTCTTAGACACTGTGGAACATGATAATTACTGAATGTGGAACATGATAATTACTAAATGTGGAACATGATAATTACTGAATTACTGAATGTGGAACATGATAATTACTGAATGTGGAACATGATAATTACTGAATGTGGAACATGATCTCTAATTACTAAATGGCCTTGGCATTGTACTCCCATTTTATTGAATTAGTTATAGTCTTTGACATGTTAAAGATTCCTGATCAAAGATGAGGACCCATGTAGAGTGCAAAGTTGAGTGGGGCCTGTGTGACCACGAAAGGCAAAAAATAATGAGACACCCAACCATTCAGAGATAGGACAATATATCACTGAATCAGCATATATACAATCAGTCATTTACCCCATATACAATCAGTCATTTACTCCATAAACAATCTGTCATTTATCCCATATACAATCTGTCATTTATCCCATATACAATCTGTCATTTACCCCATATACAATCTGTCATTTACTCCATATACAATCTGTCATTTACCCCATATACAATCCCATATACAATCTGTCATTTATCCCATATACAATCTGTCATTTACCCCTTATACAATCTGTCATTTAACCCATATACAATCTGTCATTTACCCCATATACAATCCCATATACAATCTGTCATTTACCCCATATACAATCTGTCATTTACCCCATATACAATGCCATATACAATCTGTCATTTACTCCATATTCAATCTGTCATTTACCCCATATACAATCTGTCATTTACTCCAGATACAATCTGTCATATGTCCCATATACAATTAGGTTTTAACTCCATAGACAATTTGTCTCTAACCCCATATACAGTCAGTCATTTATGCCGTCATATTCTGAATCAATTAATCATTTGCTCCATGTACATTTCATTTGCTCCACACACAATCAGTCATTAACTCCATATATACACTCAGTCATTTATTACCTACGCAATATACAATGAAAGTTGATGTAGAGAATGCGTAACTCCCTCCCCAGTAAATACCAACACCCTAGTCCTGATTAATGTCATTAGACTTATAAATGCATGAACTGATCATAAATTGTCCAGCATTGCTGCTTCCCTATATAGATCTACCATAAATTTACCCTTCCTGAAAATCGACCTCCAGCATTTAGAAATATGCAGGTCGAGTAACAAGCTTTCTTGCATTGGTAAAAGTCATCATGAATGTTTGATAATAAGTAATCTTTTATCATGGTCTTGTTGTTTATTTTTGTTTACTTATATATATATCTGTAGAATTCAGTTTTCAAGTTTCATGCAGTTCATATGGTTTGTATAGGAATATGTCGGCGTTTAAACCTGTTCACTAATGGCTGTAGTACCGAGTCTGGCCTTGGCTGAATGGTGTCTGCATCGTTTGTAATCTGTAATAGAATTGATGGATTTGCAATGATTGCTTCACCATTAGCCTTCAATGATTACGGGATGATGACAGCAGGTGAATACCTGTGCATGATATCTAATTGTTATGATACCTGTGGACAGGTATAATTACGCAGGAATCAATAGAATGGCTTGCTCAAGGTGCAATAACAATAGATGACTTGACGCGCGTTACTATTTTAATACAGCCTGTTGAATTGAGTTTTTAAACTCACTAAAAACAGGATTTCATTTTTAAAGTTGTTTTTTCATACATTGTAAGTGAAGAATTTAGAATGCTGCTTTCAAATAGATTTCTTTTTTACCAAATAAATTGTTCCTTGTAGATGATATGCATCAAATCTAATTCATGAACACTTTTCCAGTATGAAAATAGATGTGTTACTGCAGAAATTTATATCGTTGTAGGTTATTCTCTGTTCATCAAATTGAAGTTTAGAATAGGGATAATTTATTTGATTTATAATCCTGACAAAATTAAGACATCATGTTTTAATTATGGCCCTCAGGTGGCCTCCATCCTATTCTGTTGAACCACCAACCTGTTATTAAGACATCCTTGTCATCCCTTAACAAAGAAAAGTCATTTGGTGACGATTGATAATTTTCCGACCTTTCTCGAGACTTCTTTGTTACACAGGGACCTCTGTCAATCTGAATTAAAACCACGTCTTCCATTCTCCTTCTCGGGGGCTGCTTGAGGGAGAGCTCCTTGACATGACTACCCCACTGTCCTTAGGAAAAGGAAGGACAGGAAAGCTTAAGATGAACCTTTTTGTGTTGTCTGTGAAGCGTGTAACAACAATGGATTACAATATTGACTGTCCAGCCTTTCTTCTGTCGGTCACACCTTTAAGTACTATGTAACTGTAAGAGATTGATTTAATACAGTATTTTGATAACATGTAGATTCCTTATGCAAAGGTTATTTAAGAAATCAATTTCATTTTCAAATGTACATAATGGTATGTACTGTGACACTTCATGCGGACATAACACGCCTCATGAAAAGTATGCTTCCCAGTTCATACCCTGTGTAAATTTGGAAAAAACCGTTATTTCTAATTTTACATTCTATGGCTGAGTAGTGAGCTATGGTGAATTGGTGACCATTCTGTTGGGGGAGGGGGGGGGGGGGGGGGGTCTATGACTTATTTAGTACTAGCTGTTGACTTGATAGTAGATGAAGGAGAAGAAGAATGTCCACGGTGAAGTGTAAAATAGAGCCCTATAGTGACATGGTAAAACCAAATTTACTACATCTGGTGCTGAAGGTGTCATGAAAAGGCGGTCTTGTAGTTATAGTGAGGGTATTGTAACATTTTCACATCAGAGAACTTCCTAAAAATAATTGTAATTACACCTACTAGTGAGCTACCCACCGCTTTCCTCAGTTCTAGTCCGATGAACTTATTTGTCTTGTGGACACTAATCACTATGTTTGATTAGTATTAAATGGATAAAATTTGCTGTGTGTAAAGCTGACAGTTTGACCCAGGCTACCACAGACCCCACTCTGCTGATGCATTTTGTCAGGAGCCTAATAATTACAGGTGGCAAGTGATGAGTAGATTATCTGTCTCCAAGGTCATCATGACCTTGCTATGCTGTCAAAGGTCATGTACCATTGTCACAATATTTCATAATGTGAATAATAATTCTGTTTCATTACATGTTCTTGAAACTCAATTCTACGATACATCCTGGTTCCCATTTTTGTCATAGTAGATTTGTAGGCTTTTTTTCCCTCTCCATTTAGGGGCCTTGATTTATCTGCAATTAGGGAATATGTGTAAAAAGTGCATGTTCTGAGAGTGTGTATTAATGGCAAATCCCTAAGTATTGAACATTACATGATATTACAGCAACACTCTTCATGACAAATAAAAATTTACGAATTAGAGAAAATGGGTACCAATTGAAATATAAGATTGAATTGTGGTAGGGAATCGGAAGACATTGAAGGTGCCAAATTAAAACAATATTATTTCATTAAAAACATTCTATATGTATTTCATTATGAAAAAAACATTGAGAAGGGGGAGGGGGCTATATTTTATTTTTTTAAAGTCTGCCCCAAAAAATGGTTTTAAAAAACCATGGTAACTATTCATCTGGCTATGCAGGAACTGAGGGACACAGAATTTCTGTTTAGTTCACAATGACATGCTTAGTTCTGTGACTATCCAATCTTTCCTGGACAAGCCAATCTTTACTGCGACTAGCCAATCTTTACTGCGTTGTTTGGAGAGCACTGGTTAGGCGGCCCGAGCTGACCAGTAAAAGTTTCTCCAGGTGAAAGGTCATTTTGAAACAATAGGGGTATGCACCTTTCTTCACCCAGTGGACAGCAGATGTGCGAGTTCACATGTTGACCACTGGTCAACAGTTCATTCCAGGACACCTTGCTCTGCCCTGCTCGGTCAAGCTCTTAGTGGTTTTTCAAGTAATGTCAGATTCAATTCTAGATTTTGTCATGTTTGAAATTCTGAATCCTATGATGTGTTAGTGAGTTTCAGATACCAGTATTCTAGATATGCTTGTATAAATGACATACAGATTTCTCACAGTGTCAGAAGTAGATGTTGAAGAGCTTTCAGTATATTATATATTATACCTCCAACATTTCTTTTTTTTTTTTTTTGCTCTTAACCATCATCTCTGTTACATCTTGATGTGTGCACATGAATTAAATTAAAAAAATGACAATTCATCACACCCATTGAATAAATTAAACAGAAACTGAGTAATTAATCTGAAAAGAATGAAGAACTGTTGAACCTAATACCTGCAAGTCTCCAAATGTAAGTTGTGTATGATAATTTTGTAAGCATATTTCCTGTAAGATTTAAAATTGGACTGTATTTAGAAAGTCTTTACAAAAGCTAGAAAAAATATTCATACAAAAAATATATAGAGTTGATGACTCGATCATATGTCAAATATATCTGGTCTTCCTTGCCAGAATTTTAAAATAAGATTTAACTATGCAAGTTGCAGCCTCTAAAAACCATTTGCTTTAAAAAAAAAAATGAGTTGCAACCCTTATAACACCCCCTCCTTCTACCCCCCCCCCCCCCCCTTTCTAATCAATGTTTGTACATGTATGGAATGTATGATATGGCAGTAAATATAATTTTTTAAAATGTATTTTGCAAAAGCAATGCTCAATGAATCCAAAAACAGGGAAGGGGGTAGTCTTTGCATTAAAGATAATGAAAATATGACAATACATTTACAAGTTTTAAAATCATTGTAGCACATTGAACAACTGGGCAGGTGGAATCAATTTGAAATGACGGTAACCACTGCTTGTGGATGGATTTTCTATTTTGGTCCATGGGGAGTTTCTATCCATTCAGAGCAAACAGATGACCACTGGTCAGTAGTGGGTCACTTCAGGTCTCACCTGTTGTACCCAGGTATGGTCAGTATGGGGTCAGTTCAGGGTAGACACCTGTTTCTCCAGTGACCACTGCAGTGGTCAGTTAGCTTTGTCCTTACAAGGTTTCAAACTAAGGGTTATTTTAGGGTACCACCTGCAGAAAAGGTGAGAGTTCATGATAATACATGTGCAAATGTGTATACTGCACATCATGTTAAAATGCAGTTGTATTGATATGTTTCTACTACATGAATATGATGTTCTAGTTTGATATAAAGAGTAATTTCCTGGTAAAGTGGTTTGAATCTTTGAAATTTCTTTCTATTGAAGTTGATCAATATAATGATCTTTGAATTTAAAAGTTTAAAACCGATGAATTTATTTTGTGCTCGGCAGTTACTTTTGATAATCATGCATGCAGTAAAACTTGCCTTTTGTTTAATTTGCAAGATTACATCAGGGAGAAAGTGAAATAAACATGATAATGACGGGGCTGATTCTGTACCTTTCTTGAAAGTAAAGCAATAAATCTTTATTTATTGCTGTGCATTTTAATGGATTTAATAGTTTTCCCCCTGCTGATGGGCCAACCATTTAATGATGTCATTAGAAACACACACCATATAGGCTAATCATTTTAAATCCAAACTTACCAGGATTTGCTCAAAGGAAGTTGTTTGACTTGATTTAAGGTTGCGTAAATGAGAATCCTAAATCGAGAAGTCAACAGTTTTACATGTGTTGAAATAAAATTGAAAATGAAAATTGACATAATCGAAGCTTTATATAGTTCAGGTTTGCGTAATTATTGCTTCTAGTAACTGTGTGTTCCATCACATGTAGGGTTCTGATGGAATTAATGGGATGAATTATTAATTCTAGTTTGTGTGCTTGATTTGTGGCAAAAAATCACAAGTGAGAATAGACGATGCATTTTATTGGGGCTGATGAAGAAAATTGAATTTTATCCTTTAATTTGCATTAATTTGGGAGTACTTAAGCAAGCCAAACTTCAACTCAGGTTTGAGATAGAATAATTTTATCATTTTAACAATCTTAATTATCATTAAATTTTCATGATTTCATTTTAAAATAATTATTATAAATTTGATTAGATGAATAAATTTTCAGAATAGAGTATCCCTGTGGATCAAAAAATCTTCTATGAATTAGAAACAGAATTAGTTGATTTGCAAAGAACCGTTATAGCCCTTTTTAAAGAAAATGACATAATACTAAGTTGAAAAACAGAGAAGCTCTCTAAGGATGATAAACCTAATTGTTTTCATCAAAAGATTGGTTGGTTGAATATTGTTTAACGTCCCTCTCAAAAATCTTTCACTCATATGGAGACATCATCATTACTATTGAAGGGCTGCAAAATTTGGGCTTTATGATACTCGGCATTTACTGTCTTTCAGCAGGGAGGGATCTTTATCGTGCCACACCTGCTGTGACACAGGGCCTCGGTTTTTGTGGTCTAATCTGAAGGACTGCCCCATTTAGTCACCTCTTACGACAAGCAAGGGGTGCTAAGCTTTGGACCTATTCTCACCTGGGAATTTTGTGGTCTAATCTGAAGGACCACCCCATTTAGTCACCTCTTACGACAAGCAAGGGGTGCTAAGGACCTATTCTGACCCGGATTAAACGGAACTTTTCGTCAAAAGAGATTTCACTCGAACTTTGATATATGATAATGTAACTTTTTGAAGTTAAATCAATTTGAAAATATATAATAGGTTACTGTTGAAATTGAACAATATGTTCCAGTTTACGTTATTGACATATTAACAGAAAATATCCGTATAGGATGTCTTTAACTCAAAGTTTTTTGATATTCTTCAATAAAGATTCCAATCATATTTCATTATGATATTAAACAACCAATATTCATCAAACTGAAGAAAAAAAATGATATTCTTGCTAGGCCCATTACAAAGTAATTAATATTTTACACTATCACACCTTAAGAAATCACAGGAGAATTGGTAATGTTAATTTGATAAATACACGACTGTCACATTTGATATGATGATATATTCCTTTTTATTCATTTGAATGCATGACACAAACTAGTTTAAATTTATATAGATAAGTCAAAAAGTTGCCGTAGCAACCACACTTATCATACCTGTGTGGGTTTCTGTGCAGGTCAAAATTAGGTCATCAAACAGGAACAGAAACAAAAATAGTAGACACATAAATGAATGTATAGAGTGTATATTGCATGGAAGAGTATACTGTTTTGGAATTTAATATTTTGATAATATACTTCTGTCATAAATAGAGGACCTTAGAAAAGGACAGAGTGTGCACACAAACTCTGATAAGATTTCATATGTATAACCACAGAAATAACAGTCAAAAATGGATTAATTCCAAATTTATGAAAAATAAAACAGAAAAGTGGTTTAATTCATACATAATTTCTTCGCTTCATAAAACGTGAAGAATTAATTGCCAAAAAGGGAAGAAAGGTTGTGATTTTGATGACGTTAAGCTTAATAGGAATCAACAGAGAACAATTGTACCACAGATGGCCCCCACACTCTAGGACCTGCTGCCTAGGATCCCCAGAGTCACACCGTATAATTCAATCATTTAATCCCACTCCATCGCAGAAACCTCTTTTACTAGCCATGAATGGTATTACAAGTAATATGGTAAACTTAAATCAAAATGTTGCAGGGAGGAATTATTGTGCAAGCTCCCTTTTGAAGAAGTCCCAAGTTTGTATTTGATATTAATACATTGTAAGGAGAAGGTCATGATAGGGTCATTTTGTTGATTTAATTGCTGTTAATTGCATGTTGCAGCCTCAGTAATTGAAGCCTTTGTGTTTTCCATATGGATATTGGCTGCAGACAGAGGGAAATAGTTTTATAATGTCACGGGTAGCAGAATTTATTTCGTATACAGTCTGATAAGAATTTTTATTTGTCAGACCTTTGTTTTCCTTTGTAGTTAGTTTACCGAATAATTGTTACAGTAGTGTTCAGTTATTGATTTTTTTTTTTTTTTTTTTAAATAAGCGGAGTTAAAAAGTATTTTTCTGATGCAAATTATCTTTTTGACATCAAATTGGATCCCATCTGTCCAAAGTAAAGCAATATGGAAGGTGTTAAATCAGGGTGTATTGTTTCAAAGCAGTGTAAAGTTTGATTCCTAATCAAATGAATGTAATTTGTTGAATATGATCAGATGGCTCCACAACTAATAAAGTAGGGTTTTCCCAACTCGGAGATTTTGTGAGTGATATCAATCATGATGAAAAAATAATGTGCTGGCTCACAAATTGGTATATGTTTACAACATTTACAGTGTGTATATGAATGCCTATATCACTGGGATTTAGTTTTGTAGACTTTTACACATGTGTGAACAAAAATTATATAGTCACAGAAAGAAATGCTTTAAAAACTGAAATGCATTCTTTTTACCTGTTATTTATCTTAAGAAATGGTTTTTTATTTTTACAGATTTAACTTCATCTACAACTAAGATGAAAATATCTCTGCGAGATTGGTTGATCTGTCGACTGTGTGTGATATCTCGGCGAGATTGGTTGATCTGTCGACTGTGTGGTGTCCTGACTGTAAATGCGCTGTAGAACATTAGATTTCAATGATAAATCATGTTTCATTGCCGAGTAATTCATATTTTAATCATCTTCGAAAATTTGATATTATGTTATTGTCATGTGTGTGGTCACCTTGAGAATCATTAAAGAAAAAAATGTCTGGAGTTTTTGCTTTATTTCAGTTGATGGATATGCCTTCAGCGAAAGAAGACTGTATCATTCTTTTATAAAAGGCAGCTTTGTGTATCAGAAATATATTATTGCACTGCAATTAATGTCAGAGCAATACATTGAACAAGCATAATTTGCATAACTTTTAAATGTTTAAAGCAATGTTTCATATTTCAATGTGACATATTTAGAATGTGATAGGGATTTATTTTATTACTGAAGTGTATGTAGCTCATATTGAGCAGAGTGAGACAGTGATTATGAAATGTTACGGATTTTTATTCCATGGAAACCCATTTTGATACATTTCATTTATTTATTTATTTATTTTTGTTTTTGGAGCAGCCATTTTAAGAAGATTCCATGTGTTGCAATTTTTCAATTTGTGCAATATATTTCAGAGGTGCATACAAAACTATACTTTTTTTCTTTACCACAATACATGTACATGTATAATAACATGTAACCTTGGAAACCATTATTTACTTTAAAGGTATTTATGTCTGATTTGCTTTTTCTGACATGTTTGAGTTCTCCAGATGAACAGATCCAGCTTTAGCACAAAGCATTCTTGGTTAAAGGATTCCAAAAAGTTGCAAGTACATGTATACATAATTGATATAAAACATCCATAGCAGGAGATACTGTAGATTCCTTATTTTATGTGAAAACTTGATGTAGCGAAATGTCGCGTATATACGTCAAATTGCGTGAATGTGAAATTGTTGTTTAATTCATTTTATTTTTCGATAATAGTACTGACCTACAATGTATAGTATACATGTATTTAAGTGATTAACTTTTCTGAAAACAATTACCCCTTCACAGCAGTTTTGTGGAAGAAACACTCTCAGTGTCGGTTTTTATATTTTAAGACAAATTCGCAACCTTGGCGGTATTTCCCTTGAGATGTCTATTTGCCCCCCCCCCCCCCCCAAGAACTATACATGTACAGTGTATCAATGCATGGGGAAAATTCCTTACTTTGTAAGACATAATTTGCCAGAAAATTATCTTGAAAGTTTATCAAAGATAAAATACTGTCCACATGACTTGAAATTTTTGAAAATATTTTGTCAAAATAGATTAAGAACATCAAGACTGCAGGTTTTTTTAATTGAAAATGCTAGCATTGTTTGATATATGTGTTGTAGATTTTAAGGGGAGGGTCACAATATAGACTGATGGCACAACAAAGGAATTGGAAAAACTTTTTCATAATGATTTTTTTGAGAGTGAGCTTAAAAGGCCTGTAAGTCTATTATTATTGTGAACTGATTTATTAAAATAAATCAGTTTAGTAAAGTTTTGAACAATTGTTTTTTTCATGTTGGTCGGAAACCTGAACCTTGCTCATGTATGTAACTTTTGAATGGTGACTGAACGAGTGATAGAGCCCTCATATTTCTTTAAGATATGTACATTCTTTGTGATAATACCTTCCGTATGGTACCAAAATGTTTGACCTACTTTTTGTATGTGTATTCCTTGTGATAATACTTTTCTTTTGGTACCAAACTTTGGACTTTTAAGAAAAGTTAATGTAGGCAATATATCGGGAAGGACTTTTGTATTTTTGCTATAGATGCCTTATGACAAAACCTTTCATTTGATTTCATGATCTTTATCTTGTGACCTTGACATTGAAGTTTGACTCCAATTTCAGAACATTAAGGAGGTACTCTACATCGTCATAATGGCTGACTTCCTTTAAAAACATGGAGGAAAAAATCAATATCAGCAATATTTGACTTTTCCTTTTCAATTTAAATACCTAGCTGAGTAGCTCAGTAGGTTAACATACCGATTGGTGAACTGTAGGTCTCAGGTCCGAGTCCATCAGGGGTTTTAAATTTTTTTCAGACTATCTTCTAATAAAACTGTATTTTTTGACAAAATAAAGTAAATTTGAAAATTTTCAATTTCAAAATATTGTTGTACATATCCTCCACTTCTCATCTACATCAAATTTTTCTGGTGTAGCATACTTCCTTAAACAAATCTTTAACATTGCTCATAACTTTAGAATGGTGAGTATTAGGGACATTGTTCATATGGGCACTCCTTGTGACTAATAGAATCCTTCATTGGTACGAGTGTGGGATAGGGAAATTCCACCGAGGGGACAAGATTCGCAGTCTAGGACTAGACTTTGCCGAGTTCTAGACAGCGAATCTTGTTCCAGAGGTGGGATTTCCCTATCCCACACGAGTAGATAATGAAGGATTATTTTTCTCACATTTTACCTACAGTTTAGTGAATAAATTTAGGTGCTTTGAGAAAATTAAAGATTATCAAAATCCTCATTTGAACTTCAATGCAAAAACTAATTAAATAGGCAGAAAGAGCATACCCGAAAATCGTTTACACTGTAAGTGTAAACTAAAAAACCCAAGGTTGTCCACCATTAAAATTTAAAGAAAACAATGCAAAATATTTTTATTTCACCGTGTAATGTAAATCTTCACCGTGTAACGTAAATCATAGAAAATATATGACGTCACAATCAAATGACGTTGCAGCAGTGTGAGACAGAAAAATCTCACATGGCTGTCTCACATGGGTAAAGTCGATCTCACACTGGTGATAATGTGAGAAAAGACCTTTCTTTTGGTACCAGTTTTTTGTTGCCACTGGATATGCAAATATGATGATGTTCTTAGATGTTCTACAAAGCCAATTTCCATACCCTAACATGAAATAAGCCATCACTTCAATGCGCTATTTAATAATGCGCAGATCACATTTGATATCATTTGTTTTGAATTCCAATTCAATGAAATAATAAAGACGGTATCTAAAGACAGAACTTTTGTTCATTGCAGTTGAACATTGTAATTGTAAAAGGAATCAATAAGAGACATCTAGAACATGGTGTTGCATTCCATGAAATATTTCTATAATAACAGCTTCATTGTGTACAGTTGTAACTGCATACAATATACAGAAAAAATTAACCCCTGTGTAAAGCAGCTATAGGTATTATTTGGGTGAAATGTATTTAGTTTGTACTCACTGCCTATAGTTAGTCTTTAGACCTGTGATTCTGTTTGTAAAGCAAAGCATCCGCTCACAAGGATATTTCCAAAAGTTATTTTCAATGACCTTGTCTTTTGACCTTTAAAACAATAAAAATCAGTATCCCTAGAAAATGTACAAGAAATACACAAAATCTTGTATTCCATCATCATATAAAATTATGGAGATTTTTTATTTAGCTCACCTGAGCGATAAGCTCATTAGTGCATTTCCTATGATCACTTGTAGTCCATCCATCTGTCTGTAAACTTTACACATTTTCAACTTCTCCAGAACCATTGGACCAATTTTACATGATATTATATGGGAACAAATCTTTTAAAATCTTCTGAAGAAGCACATCTCTGATTATAGTGATTAGTTCCTTTTAAGTGTGTAGGTATCCTCAGGTAGGGTGGGACCACAACAGGGGATCAAATTTTCCTTGGCAATATATTGGGATTTTTTTTACAAGTGAACCTTATTTTCAAGTGCAGCAGGGTTGGGATTAGTCATTAATATGCAAGCTTTCTAAGGCATTGTAGATTCTAATTTATTCAAATCAAATTATAGTCGGTTTAAAAGCTCTAACAGAGCTTGTGTTGATTGTATATAGTACCAATTTTAAATAAAATTTAAGTATCAATTTCTGAAGTAGGTTGAGGCACATATTAGATTTAAAGTTTGACACAGGAATATATGAGGAAACATTCTTCTGAAGAACCACAGAGCAAAGTTTGTTTGAATCATGGTCCCTGGGGTAGAAGAGGAAAAAATCTCCAGAACAGAAATGTCGTACTGATACTGAAGCATTCCTAAGTTAGTGAATGACCCCTTGGTGCTTGGGTCAAAAAGATTATTAAATGGGAGGGTAAAAAAATCTTCTGAAAAGTAGCAGGGCCAAGAAGATGAACGTTGTGGCCCATGGGCCTCATGTTTCTAAAGGACACGGTACGTTTGGGGTCAAATTCGGTCCTGCATACAAGTTAAATGATATATTCCTCAAAATTCTTTCATAGGGTGTATGTTTCCATAAAATGATTATCATATGTTTGTAAGAAGTTTTACTAATGTATAATGCATATGTTTATACACTATAGGTTGCGATAACGTGTCATTTTGACGTTACTTTATGCGACGTCATGAACAAGAATGCTATGTCATAAACTCATCATTAAAATAATCCATCTTATTTCACCTTATATTTCAAATTTTATTTAACAAATGTGCACAATGATTTTTATTTGAAAAGTTTATTTGACTTTCTCCGAAAGTTTTGATCAATTTTAGGTGATTCAATGCGGCGGGTGCTACGATTTGAAGGGAGATATGTCAGATAAAAATTTGAAATAACTATTGATAGACCTAGGCATCTTCTACTATTTCCGCTATCTCGACCAAACTAAAAATTCGGCAATTTTTGTTTTTACAAGAGAATTGATGCCATACACATGTTCATGTTGTGTTTCTGGGGAATATAAATGCTTTTATGAATCAGATACCTTAAATCTTGGGGAAATGATTTTCTGAGTTCCTTTTCCTTTAACCCTAAAAACGCATTTAAACCAAGATCTTTAGAGGGTACCATTCCTGCAGTGTGGCTTAAAAATTATTCAAAAGCTTTAAGCATGCAGGTATTGCTATCTTACACTTAGATACGGGTTCTTGGATAGGGTTATAATGACAAACGTAGTTGCCTTTGTTGTAAAATTGTGAAAACGCATCTCGTCTCCCGTTATGATGAGAATATAGAATTTAATTAAACCCTCTATTTCATCGACATCTCTTCTACAGAAGCCCTTCGTCTCCAGTTGGAAGATATACTCTAGAATTTAGATCAGACTGTAACATATTGATAGGCCAATCGAACGTCGGAATGAAACGTAGTGTACCGCATCCATTAAAAAACTAAAAGAAATGGACCGTTCGTCGATTTAGTCATGCTGATCCGTTCCTTTGGATCAGATATCCGTTTCTTTTTAATATATCGCCTCTATTGGAAATTTTGTTTTTATACTACACCTGTACATAGATTCTGCAGTTGTACATATATGTAGTTGGATGTATATGGGTAAAGCACTAACAGAGGGTCATGTATTCAAATCTAGATAATTCACGATGCATTGCTATTTTAAGTATGATTGAATGTCTTAACAAACACAAGAAGCGTCCCTATAGATTGATCTATCGTGTCCGGAGGATGAGGCCATGTGCAAAAGCGTGACTGCGCATTACTCACAACAAGCAACGCGCCTCCGCGCTCTCCCACCAACAAGCAACGCGCCGTCACGCTAACACATCATACCGATTGTTAAGCCGTTCTTGGCACACCGATTTTGACTGCGGATAACTCAGTTTACCTGATCAGGATATAGGGCTCACGGCGGGTGTGACCGGTCAACAGGGGATGCTTACTCCTCCTAGGCACCTGATCCCACCTCTGGTGTGTCCAGGGGTCCGTGTTTGCCCAACTATCTATTTTGTATTGCTTGTAGGAGTTATGAGATTGATCACTGTTCGTTATCTTCACCTTGCATCTATACACATCTCGCCTTCGCGCCGTCACGCTAACACCACACATCTCGCCGATACGTTAACACAACTTCACACATCTCGCCTTCGCGCCGACACTCCAACACAACTTTACACAACTCGCCTTCACGCCGACAAGCAACGTACAGCCACGCTAACACAACTTCACTTCGCGCCGACACGCTAACACAACTTTACACAACTCGCCTTCGCGCCGACAAGCAACGCACTGTCACGTGAACACAACACGCCTTTGTGCAGACAAGCGTGAGTTGTGTAAAGTAGTGATTGCGCGTTGCTTGTCGGCGCGAGGATGAGTTTTTTAAAGTCGTGTTAGCGTGACGACGCGTGGCTAGTCGGCGCGAAGGCGAGTTGTGTAAAGTTATGTTAGCGTGACGGCGCGTTGCTTATTGGCGCGAAAGTGAGTTGCTTTTTGGCGTGACGACGTGTTGTGACTAATGCGCTGTCACGCTTTTACAAATGGTCCCATCCGGACACCATTAAAATCTTCATATGATTCTTCGTTTAGAGTATCCTATTATATTCCAAAGTGAGTAGTGTTCTAAGTGTCGCCAAATACTCGACATAAGAAGTGAAACCAGATAGATTTTGCCACATGGAATCGACGTGAATATCCGTATAGTGAATCAATTAAATGTGAAAAAACTCGCATTTGTTGCAAGACTCTTGATGATTTCAGCATGTTCATGTTGAAACCAAGGATTAATTAATGTATCATATCAGATTAGCCTGAACCACTCTGAGGGAACGAATGACTAAACCGTTGGAATGAATCGCTAGACCGAGTTATCAGATTTCCACTCGAGCACGGATAGTCGAAAAATTCGAGATCCTGGATTACTTTTTTTAAAAAAAAAACGTATATGTCCCTTTTTGCTTTACTACACACTAACACAGTACTACATGTATACACGCGCGCACATCATCCGTGCTTATAATTCTATTGTTTTATTTTATAAAACCGTCAGAGGCAAAAGAAAATACATATACACTGTATATATTTACGAAAATACATGTATGCATAGTATATGAAGTGGATATTCAAATTGAATAATTCATATATTTTGAACATAAATGTGTAAAGCTTTTTAAGTATGCTTTTTTAATTTCATATTTAAGTTTGACTTAAGATTTGATTTTGACTAACTTGCATCCAAAATTATTTGAAGTATATAAATATAAGCAATATTTGTCTATTCATTAAAAAAATTTATCGCCAAGCTGATTAGGTTAACACGTCGACTGCTGAACTGTAGATCGCGTGTTCAAGTCCAGCAGGTTTTTTTTTTAATTTTTCTCAGATTGCTTTCAACTAAAACTGCATTTTTTGACTAAATAAAGTAAATAAGTTTCAATTTCAAAATATTGTTGTACATATCCACCACTTTTCATCCATATCAAATTTCTCTGGTGTATAGCATACACGTGTACCTCCTAAACATCCTGGTTTTTGGTGTGTGTGGTTGGGTTTTTTTTTTTAGGGGGGGGGTTGGTTTTTTTTTGGGGGGGGGGGTTGTTTTGTTGTTGTTTTTTATTAACATTTTAGAAAAATGTTTTACGGGAAGACAATCGGGCTTTAAATCAACTAATCAAATACCACAAGTTTAACATATTTGCCTACGAAAATGTATTTTCGATCAAGAATTTTTTTTGTTGGCTTTTTTAAAAATCATTTTACAACTTATTATTAATGTAATAAACTTAAATTAACTAACAAAGGAATAGATGCCGTCAACATAAGCAACATTCTTCGTCATAAAAAGTCTTGTATTCCAACATATTTCAAGTCTACACCCTGTATTTATACAAATATATTTGTACTATCTCGTCCAAAGTTTTAAATAAGAAACAAACTTTGCAGTGCCTATATTGACCTGATACGTAATGCGAATCATATCGTAGTTTGATATGAACTAAGAGAATTCACTACTGTATTTCAGCCGGGTTGTTTTCTTATTCCACACACATTTTCTGATTTTAAAAAATCATATTTTCTGCGAGTCCCTAACGATGTCTTCTTGTTGGAATCCACTACGCGGCCTCTTTGGGGGTGTCTACTAGTAGACCCGAGTTGTCATGGACAGGTTCGTTCAAACGGGCGCAGATGGATCTTTGAAATACCGGTAGATGGATTTAACCACGATGTTCACTGGCTTCTCGCTGAACCCTATCACTTTCAGTGGCGGATTCAGGAATTGCGGTTACGGGGGGGGGGGGGGGGGGGGGGGGGGCACTTTATGAGGCAAGGGGTCTGGGGGCCGCCTTGAGGCCCCCAGTGGGTCCAGGGCAAACCCTGGTGGGGACCCAGGGGGCGAAGCCCCCGGAAGCTCCTGGATTTTATAGGGCTTGAAATATGTCTCCTATTTAGTCATTTGTACTATTTTCTATCATTTTTAATAAGGTGAAATTAATAAAAATGACGCAAATTTTAAGTGTTTTTAAAAAAAATTAAGTTCTTTCATTAAAGTAATTCAAGAAATCAAAAGATTTTGCTATCTATTTCTCCAGGAGTGGAAGAAATTATTGCTTCTTTTATCGTTTAGTACATTTTTTCTGAACAAGACACCACGATTTACCTTAAATTTGAAAATTTAGGGGGAGGGGGGCGGGGCGCCGGCACCGGCTGCGACCCCCTTAAATCCGCCACTGAATTTGTTCATACTGGATTTCACAGCCGAATCTGTTAAAGGAAATGGTGTAAGACTGCCTCATTGTTTTCTCATTTTGTTTATGTTATTCAAGATTATCTTGAATGGGTGCTCCACAAATATCGACCTCGGGAATTATTCTTTGGAAATGAGACTGACTGAAATATGAGGCATGGGGCCTTCAGATCCGTCATTGGACTTTTAAAATTGTCACTGGTTTGTATAATAGCGCTAAGCTCGGAATCTGCGAGCTTATAGGCATGTGTATGTTGTTCTATGGCTTTTCTGTTAACGATCACAATGAATTCCAAGTTTTGGAAATCTTTATTCATAACTTTTACACCCTCACCCAGTTTCATGGTGTTTTTCACACATTTTAGATACTGGGTATTTCACAGTTTCCAACGAATCATACGGGTATTTCGATTATGCAGATAACTCGGGTGCGACCGGTCGACAGGGGATGCTTACTCCTCTTGGGCAACTGATCCCACCTCTGGTACATCCAGGGGTCCGTGTTTGTCCAACTCTCTATTTTGTATTGCTTTTCGGAGTTATGGGATTGATCATTGTTCGTTATCTTTGCCTTTCTTAAAAGTTTGAAAGTCGAATGTTATATTCGAATATTGAAAAACAACTGATCTCTTTTTAAAAAATATTGTGATGCAGACATGTGCCAGAAGTTGTGTAAATCAAATGTTGATTCTAAAAGATTCTAAAGAACTTTTGGTAAATTTGAATTCGCAAAACTTTTCTTAAATCAACATCAAGACTTTTCAACACTTTACACGATGATGAATTAAAGCCTATGCTTTTTGACATCATAAACACTTGCTTTTTCAACAAAAATGGAAAAAGGAAATATCCGCGTATCTAGTGATTAGTCATCCAAAAAAATACTTTGTTCAACACACTCTGATTCCACGCACAAGAACTCTGAAGTTGAAATAAAATATATGCTGGAGTTCCTCATTGACAATATCTTCGTAGTCTTTGGTAATCAGGTATTCCAATAGTCTGTTGGAACTCCCATGGGCAAGAATTGTGTTGTTGTTGTTTTTTTTTTTTTTTTTGTTAGATGACCTGTTTTCATATTCTCATGAAGCAGAGCTTATTCAAAAGCTTCTACATGAGAAGAAATAAATATCTTGCTGAGACCCTCACCTCGACATTTAGATATATCGACGACGTTTTATCCATCAACAATAATCATTCTCATTCATATGTCGATTCCATATATCCCCGTGAACTCAAAATAAAGACACCACAGAGTCCTCCACATCTGTTACGTACTTAGATATTTTAGTGAAAATAGATATCAACATCAAACTAACAACTCAACTTTATGACAAACGGGATGATATCAGCTTCTCCATTGTCAAGTTAGCATACGTATGTTTATGTAGCAATATTCCATTATCACCTGCATAATTCGGTGGGGATCAGGGTTAGAATAGGTCCTCAGTACCCCTTGCTTGTCGTAAGAGGCGATCAAGTGTGACGGTCCTTCGGATTAGACCGCAAAAATCGAGGCTCCGTGTCACAACAGGAGTAGCATGATAAAGAACCCTCCCTGCTCAAAGGCCGTAAGCGCCGAGCATAGGCTTAAATTTTACAGTGATGTTCTTTACCGGCAATGGTGATGTCTCCATATGAGTGAAAAATTCTCGAGAGGGTCGTTAAACAATATAGAATCAAACAATCTCTCAACTGATTCGATACGCAAGGGCTTGCTTTGCGTATGATAAGTGGGTTTTTTTTAATTGAGGCAGGCTACTGACAAACGAGTTGATGTTACAGGGATTTCAACAGTCTCGTTTAATGTCAACATTTCGCAAATCCTATGGTCTTTGAGTCAAATGCTGTCCGATGCTACTCTCTATTTTGTATTTCTTATGGGAGTTATGAGATTGATCACAGCTCGCTTATCTTTACCTTTCAGTTATAAATATCAAATATAAATGTATTAGCATAAAATAAGGTTCATATAATTTTATTCGATGAATGTAAAGGAAAATATTTAATTACCGGAAGTAATGTTGTTTATGGCCACAAGGACAAACAAGGAGATGGGCCAAAAGGTGGTCGCAACAAATATCGAATGCTGTGAGTTATGAGGATTATTTTCATGGTGGATTAATGATATAAATGGTGAAATTACTGGATCAGACAGAAGGAGTGGGTGACGATAATAGCAGAATTTTAGAGCTATTTTGAAATCGACGTTTTGGGTAAGAATTTGTTTCATTCCTTGTGTTTTTATTAGGGGTTGTATGTTAAAGACCCCGAATATTGTTATTAAAGACAATCTCACCGGTTACTGTGATATAACCCAGACGCAAATGTCTAACTTGAAGTTTGAAAGAGCGTAAAACAACGAATTACTATGAGGTATTTCATATTTTTATTTCTCTTAATTTATAGCACCATACTTTAGTAACAACATATACATGGACTCGTGACTATCACTTGATTTGTGCGTTTAAAATGGCCGAGTGACAGTTGTTTGTAAATACCGATTTAAAACCAAATAATTCTGATCAAAATAGGTAATATAATAGCCTTTTAGATACGTATGTGCGATGATTCAAGTTCAGTGTTTTTACAAGGTGGACAAAATTTGTGGAAATTCGGACCATACAATTCAAAGTAATAGAAGTATGGATGAAACATGTACGGATTGAATACTACTGATAAAACTGATACTAAATGAAAAAATGGCGAAGAGTGTTTTAAATTTAACAAATCTTCACAAGTCTGATTTGAAACTGTGCAAGAACTGATAAAATGACATGGTATTAACTTTGAACAGTTCTGTGAATATTGCACATCGAGGAAGCGAAAGGAACATATTGACACGAGAAAAAGTGAATAATTCTTTAATTGTATGATTGAATAGTTTAAAGCATTGAAACCGCATGACTACTAGAGTCTCACGGACCGATACCTGGTCGCCTATTTCTGTATACAGTCATAGACTGCAACAACTAGTCAAAAGTGATTATAGAGACTCGAGTTTTTGATTAATTTAAATCTTCGAAACTGTTTTTTAAAACATGCATAACTTATCAAACGATAATGATGATGTAACAAACTCGGACTTAGAGTCAAAACTTCAACAAATCACCAGTTGGATGTTATTTTTGAACTGAAATTGTTGATTGGCAGACACTAAAAATTTGATGAAACAAT
The DNA here is from genome assembly GCF_947568905.1 of Ostrea edulis. Taxonomy (NCBI): domain Eukaryota; kingdom Metazoa; phylum Mollusca; class Bivalvia; order Ostreida; family Ostreidae; genus Ostrea; species Ostrea edulis. Next base: position 95,538,084 of record NC_079164.1, on the reverse strand, counting down.
ATGCCGATACTGAATAACAATTTCATTTTGGAATGATTGACTTCTCAATAATTTCATCTCAATATTCAGATTTTTACTTAAACTTAAGATGTTTCATGATCCGGGGTATCAGAGTATAGTTCAGTTTGTGATGACAGTCACCCTTTCTTTACAACTATAATACGAGACGGTCGTAGTGAGGAGAGACGCGAGTTTCCATCAAACGACCAAAATAATAATCTGAAATTCCCAATTTATTTTTGGTCCGACATTGTTATATTCACCTGTAAGACACGTGCAGGTGAGCATAATGTTCTATTTTTCCTTTAGAAGTTGTTCGATCTCAGCCAATCGGAAAGCACGGAATCATACGAGCAATCACGGAATTATACAATCAAGCACAGTTTTATACAATCAAGCACGGAATTATACGATCAAGCACGGAATTTTACGTCATCAAATAATAGTTACTGATATTCCTTATATTCATATTTTGTAAGTTCATTTGTTTCTTATGTGTAGGTTTTCATGTCAAATTGAAAAGGTCATTTGCGTGTCATTTGTATTAGCTAGCCATTCCAGAAACTTACCAAGTGTTCATCGCAACGGTTTTGTCAATCAATAAAAGAAATGAATGAGTGGTAATGCAGTAAATATAAAAATATAAATTCACACATGAAAACGCTTTAACAAGTTTTAAATCGTTACGTGTAATTTAAAAGGCAGTATCATAAAAATGATGTAAACTACAGTTTACGAAAAACTACAGTTTACGAATGTAAGTTTATCATTATGTAAAGCCAATGATAATTTATCATTATAAATATGAATTGTAATATTCTAGATTTATTTATCATAATTTAAATAACTGTGTAACTATATTGATCAGATAAACCACATTATATTATCATAGTTTTCAATTGTATATATTTTAACAGCAGTAAACTATTGTGATGAAATTGAAACACCAATAATTTGGCATCTATGTGATGCGCATGTTCACATAAGATGCTGTTATCGAAGGCTGCAAACCATTTGAGTTGTCTTTCATTGCTCTCCAATTACTTCCCTTGGGCATATATTAAATTAAGCGCCCCGGATTAAATCAACCTTTTCCATTTATAACTACTGCACACAGGTTGGTGTTCCCCTATTTCACAAGAATTTGTATTTGATATCTGAATTTTCAAAACCCAAACCCACCCACCCTGAATTATTCTGTTGTCTTTGCTTTTTCTTCTGAAACCAGGGTACTGCTTGTGCTTGTTTTATCTTTCAGGTTACACTCTCCCAAATAAATTTCGGTGCGGCTGATACAGAAACAATTACTGGTGTGACGGATGAGCACATTGCCCAAAGAGCGGCTTATTATGTACATGTGAAAAATATGACATTTGATTTGAAAATTCGGCCTTGATTTCTGCTCCTCCCAGGCTTAAGGCCATGTTTGTTTGATGTGTTTGAATCTCGACCTTGACCCCTGCATCTCCCAGGGTCAAGGTCATATGTTAAATTTGTTTTTGAATTTGACCTTGACCTCTGCATCTCACAGGGTCAAGGTCATCCCTAATTGATGTTGACTTTGATATGATGCTTTTGGGGTTTGCCATTTGTGTGAGGCAGCCCACAATTTGAACTTGATTTGTTTGCTTTTGATACTTTAATCAGCCGTGCCCTTTATCGCCAAATAAAATGTATAAAAACGTATTGCTTGTGTCTGTTTGCAATCTCTGAGATAATTTCAATATGCATACATGTAGAATCGGTGAAAGATTTTGCTTTGAAAACAAAGAAAACTGTAGTTTGGCTGTGTTTGTGATTGAGCTACAGTGTGTTAAACGTGATATTCCGGTTTTGATTTATTCACATTAACTAGTTTTGTCTGTTGGCGTCAATACAACATAAGAAACACGGAAATCAATCATCATATTTAATACTCAAGTTGTTTAAATATATAGATAGGACACATTTTGATACTAGTAAAAATTAAATAATAAAATAATGACCTCACTGGACGCAAATATTAATCATATTGAAATTTAGAGTTAAATACAAAATCAAAGTATTATCATTTTTAGAAATTGCACATAAAATGCAATGTCTTACCTCAATATTGAAAATAAAAAATTAGAAAGTGGGGATGGGGCTAATATTTTTGAATCACTGGCCAAGAAACAAAATGTTCATACAAAACATCGGGTTGATTAATATAGTAGTTTAAAAAAAACCGGTAATTGTTTGGGAAAATATGTCAACCAAATTAATGAATTTACAATTTCTCAGCTGATTCCAATTTTTTACTATTTGTGTCATAGATCATGAAATTAAAATACAAATCTAGGGGTATGAATATTGACAAAATATCATAGAAGATATAGAAATAGTAAGTCCTGCAGATTTTTAACTTTCTGACAAAGAAAAAGCCCTCAAAACAAACAAACACGCCGTCACAAAATGTTGTCCTTTCCCGTCTAAAATTGAATTGATGTAGAAAAAAGATAAAACTGAGAGCTGGATAGGGTTAGTTGACAAATATAATATATATAGTATATCTGAGGCAATAATATAAGTGTTAGACTGGTCTCTACACAGTCATAACATCTTGTAAAGCTGAGAGCTAACTTCCACAAACTCACATTATTTATACAATAAACTTTATTTAATCATCCTCAATACCTTCTATCTATCATTAATTTCTTTAATGATATATCTTAAGGAAAAGTCGTCTTGGAACAATGCAACAGCTGCCTTATAAGTGCCCTAGACTTGTGGAACATTCGTTAAATATTCATAACTCGGTGACAATTTAGCTTTCTTCCCCATAATTAACTTTCAAGGAGCTTAAGTGTTAGAAATCAGAACACAATTCCATAAATAAAGAATGCGAAAAGATCAAATTAAATGATTTTCTCCGAATGTATGAATAATTTATTGATGTGAAGAGTCCGGCTCGGACATCCACAAGACAAAGCCAGCTGCGCCTGGACAGATAGTCCCTTAATATTAAATGTTCTTTCAAATTAAATCGAGTCTTCGTTTGACGTGTGTCTATTGTATTCGTAAAAATACTTTTGTTGATGCAGTTATAATAATTATATTTCGAGTATTGATAAGCGCACCAGGCTTGCAGTTTTATTTGTAATTGACAATGCCTTGGCGTGCATCCCTCTTTCTTGGCTTTCCTTGTTTAGAAAATGGGTTTAATAAGCGTAGGAAAAACATCTTAATATTTTTTGCCACGAAGACCCGGTTATTTACAGAATCACATTTAGTGTTTTTCATTTTAAAACCTAAAGTTCTTCAATTCTATAATTGCTATTTACGTACTTTGTTGTACTTCATGTCTTGGGAATTGCGTCAAGAAAGTAAAATAAGGGAAACTTCTGATTACAAATTTTCGAGCATCTCTCTCTCTCTCTCCAAATAGATAGATAGATAGATAGATGGATAGATAGATGTACTAAACATGTTGTAGAACACAGACGAAGTGCAGTCATACATATACTACACAAAATTTCTTTTATATCAATGAAGATAATTAAACAGTAATTAATGTCACTAGTGTTCGGGTGTGTTATAAACTATACTGGAAATCACGGTAGATTCTTTTTGGATAAATGGCTTTCGTCGTTACAAAACAAAATCTATGGGAAGACAACTCGTTATTGTTACAAACGAGCGTCCATTTCAAAACACATAACGATATGTGAAAACAAAAATTAAATATATAGCTAAAATTTCATGGTACTGAAGCACTTTTTATAATTTTTTCTTCAAAATCTACAAACTTTTCAGACACTCTCTTACCAACTGCCTTAATTAGAAATAACGACTACAATTAACATTTTAATTTACGTAACGTATCAGAATATGAGAAAAAACAAACAGTCGCACGAGACTTTTTCAGAACATCATTGAATTTAACCATAGTCAGTAAAACAAAGTTCGTGTAGAATCACCGGAAGTGGAGAAATATGAGCATAGTCATTTTGGCAGTGTTTGTTCTGGATTTCGTGACTACCAAGTTGTACGTAGCTCTGCATGTTTTTTCACTTCCTGCAGCTCATAAAAGATATCAATTCGCGAATGTATCCATATAGCGAAAATGACGAAAATAATACCCGATAAATATAAGTGATGTTACAGTATCTATAGAATCTGACGTCGTGTGGATTCCCTAACCCTTTTGGCGGGTCGTTGCAGTGAATGGGTAAACACACGTTTAAAGATTATAGTTGTAAGGGTACTTTTTTGTCACATGAAATTGATTTGCCACATATACACTGTAATTAAATGAATGATAAGAATATCAAGCTAATGAATGTTGACGTATGAAAAATAATTTAAAACTAAGTTTTTATTCTTCATTTTTACACTCTGAAAAGATGGGTGAAAAAGTTTTATCACGAACCCTTTTCAAAGTTTGGTAATATTTATTTTCTTTACTTATATATTTTGGAATTTTTGAGTGACAATAGTAGATATCTTCTTCAATCAGCTAACCGTTAAGAAATGATTGATGACAGAAATCTGACTTAAACAGAAGACAGTGACCGCTCTCGTCTGCTGCAGGTGGCTGAGGAATCTGCGCTGAATTTCACCATTTAAATGACACTCCCCTGTCTCTATTTCATTGTATCGTTTCTAGTAATGTATTAATAATAATCATAATAATAACATTAAATACAATTCTTGAAAGACCGGGGCACGTGTTTTCTACAAATCTTCGTCCTTTCATCAATCAGACATCCCTTTATTCTTTTGCAAATTTGATCTTCATATGAAAAAAGTTTTGCGGTTTTTTTTATACAAAGCAAAATTTCAATTAGGAATTCAACTTAAAAAACGTAAATCCTTTGTAAATCTTTTGTATTTCAAAAATCACTTGAAAAATAAAAAGAATCACAAAATATTCCCATTATAAAATTACTGCAATTCCTCAATATGCCGTCCAATAGTAACTAGTACAAAAACCAAATTTTCATTTGATGAATTTATCAACTACGGTAAGAGACAACTTTTTGTTTCTCTAGAAGTATACGTACGCTTACAAACTTCGTAAGATGAAACCCTTACATGCAGTAAACAATGGTTGAACAACGTTAAAAGAAGCACCAGTATTTTGTATCATTTAAACATCGCTTGTATCAATCTCTCAAGAATTCAAAGAGCTTGACTTTCAGTGAAAGTAAATATCTAAAGAAAAAAGGAACAATGATTTTTCTAACACTTTTATCACGGGTGACATCCTTCCCCCTTTTTTATGTTCTTTTGGGCATTGTTGTAACAAACGAGGCAGTTATCGCACAACTTCATCATAAAATTCATTTGAAACCTAACGCTGCGATTCCATAATTTTCTCATTCTGGATGGAAATGTTCGAAAGACTTGAACTCTCGATTTCTCTCGGAACAATGGGTTCGGGCATCTGTTTTCGGTTATGTCATTGTATCCTTAAACCGTCACTTTCTCACAACTGTTGCGCTGGCTGATGTAACAAGTTCGCTTTGTCGTCGGTAACTACCATTAAAACTTCTAACATCAAATATAGAAGTTAGTAGGCAAATGGTGGAGATCTATTGAGCATGTGGTAGAAATTTGTCTTCACGCGTGGCAAAGGTGACCCCCAAGAATGCACGCTGCATGCTGGGTGAGGTGTTTTACATCAAAGGTATAAGTGCTCCACCGTTACAATGAGGGCCATAAAAACAAATATTATCATTTTCCTCCGGTACCCGTTTTAGATACAATCTCTCAATGAAAGAATCTAATTTTGGTCCCGGCCTTTGTCGCTAATTTTTGTGTAACAATTTTGGTCGCATAATATCCGAGTTAATTCGGAGTACAGAAACGTCAAGAGGCAGATGGTCCAATCTGGATATAACATGCAGACCATGCAACCGGTGCAGCTTCCAGCTTTTTCTTGTGCAAGACAATCAAATGGTATAAATAGGGCCTAGCATTGTCCAGTGGGCTATTTTCGTAACCCAGCGTAATTATTATGCGGTCCTCAATGCTCGTCCACTCTCTGTTGCCAGTTGAATGACCGATGCTTTTCGTCATCCTTGATGCATTCAGTAAATGTCCTGTTTTGTTCCTTCAAATAATCCTTTGTTGCTTTCAATAAGTTATGCTTCGATTTACGTGCATCTTAAGTGCATCGGTCTCAAATGAGATGTTATGCATTATAATCGCCCACCGTTGGGTCGAGAACTTTGTGCACCTGCGCGAATGCGATTCACGTGTAAAACAAGACAAACCAATCTTGCTTCAGTTTGGAAATAATTTTATCCTTTAAAAAAATGGAATTTCAAAGTTGCTTTTTTTTTTTTTTAATTTGAAACACTTAACATTTGTGGAATTTACTTAAAAATGTGTATCCTTATCCACATACATGTCATACTATTTCAGGTTTCAAAATACAGTGTATGTATTTATTTCCATCTTTATATGATGTCGTTTTTAATTTTGAAATATATTCCACAAGTGAATTTCATGTGGATGAAATAAACTGTTTTAAAAGTACATATTTTTTTATTTTCTTTTTCACTATTCAAAATCCAGTTTTGTATCTTTGATTCGACAAACAAATTCGCCAACAAAAAAAAATCTATTTGTATTGCATTTTCCAACTGCAACAAAGATATACCGCGATAGAAATCGTTAAAGGCAAACAGAACTGGTTACAGGTAGAATGAAAAATTATTGAGTTTCTGTTGACGGGGAGCTTTTACAACAGGTGGTTGTTTATTTAGTAGAACTGAGCCGAAACAAGAATCAATGGTAGCGATATCTAACTTTCAATAGACCTAGTTTATTATTTATAGATACAGGTACGTTTTGTCAGGTGACAGATAGAAAAATCCAAGATATCATATATCTATCGTGAATTAATCATTACTACTTTGTGTTAAAATATGTATGGAATTAAAATCACTCAAGGGTATCGAATTATTCCATTTTGATACAACCACGTATTGCATATACATACAATGAACCACGTGATAAAATAAAAAAAATATATATAAATATTTACAAAGAAAAACTCTTTCATAAATTCGTTTAGCTATTTCAAAATAGTTGGCTATTTCGGCACATTATTCTTTATATGTATATATAAATGATTAACTCAGATAATTTGAACTCACTAAACCTATAAAATCTCTGATCACCCAGCACGCGAACGGGACGCTTCTGCGCATGTCAAGGCAATGCCCTGATGCCACCTAATTAAAATAATGAAATTCCATTCAAAGATCCAGATGACGAAGCTAGAATAACGATTCAATGGAATAATGGTAAATGTTTGTATTTGTCAAAGCGCTACACCACTTTCGTTGCATTGTTCCGACAGAGTTCAATTACAGGCGATTCTCGGCTGCGATTCGTGGAGGCGCGTGCCGCTTGATTGGCGTGCGACTGGGTATATAAGTCCGTTTATGGAAGCGTGCGAACTGACATATCACCAAACGTGTATAAGAAAAAGGGGGGAACCTGAAAAATGTTTAGATAATTTGTACAGCAGCTACCATGACGATAAGAAATAACATCGCGGGTAAAAATTTGCGCAAGAAAAAAAAAACTTTGGAACTTTTATGAACAAGGAAAAACTCGTCCTGAAGATGTAAACTTTGGTGGAAGATATGAAACTTTAAATTGTTTGGTTAAAACTCAAGTGACAGGAGAAAAAAAATGCCCCGGTCGTTTCTAGTCAAAAAAGTGAAAGGTGACGAAGACCGACACCCGAACCAATACAGAATCAGGGACGTGTTCGAGGACTCGGTGGCGAGTTTGAAGGCAGCCACTCCTTTCACCCCAGTTGTGCAGCCTCTCTCTGTCCGCATCAGTAACGGTAATTATACATTTATGATTCAGAGAGAGAGAGAGAGAGAGAGAGAGAGAGAGAGAGAGAGAGAGAGAGGTGTTACGTACTTATTTACTCATTTTTGTGTGACTACATATTTATGGGTTTTTTCTTCTTCCTTATCTATGTTAAGCTACGAAAATGACTGCAAATTATTTCCAATACATTTGATGAATAATTCTAGCTTATATGCAAGCATTGACTAAAGTGAAAATGATTAGCGACAAATTTAAAGCAAAAATAGAAATATTTAGAGTTTTATTGAATATCATTATTGTTGAATCTACCCCTTTTCACGACTACTTTTTCTCTTTTCTGTAAATGACCTCTACTTTTCAGTTTCCTGCAGAATTTTATTCTATCCTTCTTGTAGCGAAAGAAGAATCTTTTCTTTTCTTTTTTCCATCCGTGTTATGTGAACCTTAAAAGGAGCGAAAAATCAATTTTTATAACCCGCATTCTCTTTTGTTTGACAAGAATTTCTCTGAACAAAATGAAAAGACATTAATAAATAATTAAAATTATAAGGTTAGCTGTCAAAATATAAAAAAAAATCTTTCATAGCTGTAACGCTTCACAGATGCATGTCTATTGTAACGCAACGCAACGTGTACGTCAAACTCCTGAGGAAATATTGTTCAACATGGTTCAAATTACCATAGAAAGTCGACCACCTAAACTAGAGAACAATAGCTGTGCAAAATATATTCTTCTGTTGTGAAAGAGTTGAATAATCGAGATTTTAATGAAATTACTAGGGGAAGTGCTGGATGGGAGTTCACCGACACTGGGAAATTGTGATTCTGGTCAATGCTCTCAGGACTTCCACCCTTGCACGGGTGTTTGCATATCGCTATTGAACGCGTGATTTCGTCCATGGAGTCATTAAATTGTTGAATATTGACAGATTGAAAAACTTTCTGCACGTGAAAAATCATTGTTATAAAAAAAAAACGCTTTTTCTGAGCTGAATATACTTTATTTTACCTCTTTATAAAAAAATTAAAAAATAAAGAATTAGCGCAAAGTCTTTCAAAATTTTAGTATTAAAACCGAAAAGGGTAATAATCCAAAAATTTAAATCATCTGACTCAAAAGACGAAAAGCGTCCAATTACCACGTCATAAGGAACTGCTTTCACTTTTGGAAAGAGTATAAATGATACATGAAATCGCTCCTTATCGACGGCGAAGATGCACTTACAAATAACTATGGGAACATCATCTTCTAAATCTGTTGATAATTGATGTTATGATCTGAACATGAGTTATTCGCTGTCAGTCGGTAATGTTCGAAGGATGCAATTGTTGCCTCTCTAATCCAACTTCTCCGCCATAGATTGATCTAATTGAGTTATGAACGTAACATAATTCTCCCATTTTACGACTAGTCGTGTAAAAGAAGTTAGATAAGTTGCAATAGTTAACTTTTCTAATTATTACTGAAACAACCATTAAGGTGGCTTAAGAAGCAAGCAACAGCCAATGTCTTGATCAAATTTTCGTCTTTGTCAAGACTGTCAGAGTTAAGAAGGTTGTCGAAAATAGCTAACACTGATGTAGACACCACAGGGTTTTGATAGCATCCACGTACATATGTAATGTTCTGCTAATAATTCTGGATTTTGTCATTTACTAAATACGTCGTGATGTTAATCAAATTTTCCCCTGGGTTGATTGCAGGTTATATTCAAGATGTCGTTGTTCCAACACTGCCACAGAATTCGGCAACCATTATAGATGATTTTGACTCCAGAGAAAAATACGAAGAAATACGTCGCCAGGAATCACCCTCCCCAGACCCAGTTCCTGATAAAGACTTGGAGGTCGAAATCCGAACATCCCTTCCCAGTTTGCACACCGTGGGATACACGTATGACGCATTTTTTGTTAGTGACGGAAGATCACGCAAAAATACTTTTGGGATTCCGATAAAAGCCCAGAAACAAAGATACACCTGCAACGAATGTGGAAAAGATTACGCTACGTCATCGAATCTTTCACGTCACAAACAAACACATCGAAGCCTCGACAGTCACTCCGCCAAGAAATGTCCACATTGCGAAAAGGTTTACGTGAGCATGCCTGCTTTGTCAATGCATATTCTCACTCATGAACTCAAACACAAGTGCGACATGTGCGGCAAATCGTTTTCTAGACCATGGCTTCTCCAGGGGCACAGGCGTTCCCACACCGGCGAAAAACCGTTCGGATGCGCACACTGTGGCAAGGCTTTCGCCGACAGATCAAATCTTCGAGCCCATATGCAGACTCATTCAGCATTCAAACATTTTAAGTGCAAGAGATGCGATAAATCGTTTGCCCTGAAATCATACCTTAACAAGCATTATGAGTCGGCGTGTATCAAAGATGGTACTGAATCAGAGACAGGGTCTGTAATGTCGGAACTGTCCGTTCTATCGGAGGTCTCTTGTTATTCTGAGTGTTAGAACTGCACATTTTGCACAATTATTACCAATATTTAATTTGTTGTGCCAATTTCTAAATATTAGATCTCCCTAAACACTAGTAATGGCTTGTGTATAACATCCTATTAGCACTTTCCTGGTGGTCTTAAAAAGATTTTCATATCAACAAAGACCAATTTCCTATTTTCGTAGAACATTTTTACCCACGGTATTTTACACTTGTTCACTTTTAATATTATCACCAATGTGTCTTCGTACTTCAAATATGTTGTTTATTTAAACATTGTAGAGTGAAACAACTTAATATAATTCTAGATATGCACAACATGTTATTCCAATGCACGATAATCTAGCACAAAATCGTCGTCATCTATTTTTGTACATATACTTTGCACGCTGTAGAGGTGTTCGAACAACATTTGTTGTTGTCTGTAAACATTTTGTTGTTTTCGCTTCGCTTTGGTTTCAAAGCAGTCATGAGTTATCTAGTCCACCGAACTCTAGTCAGTCAAGCGGAACATACATTTCTGCCTTGGCCCGAGGTGTTGGGACGATATACATGCACGAACACCAGAGTCTGTAGAATAACAGCAGACAATGGAGAGGAAGTTTGTGATTTTCTGTTTGTGTAATTCGTGTTTTAAATCAGAATTATTGTTAATGAGATTTTAAGTTTCTAATTGTATTTGTATTTTAAGCTCTCATTATGGTTGTGACTTTGTAGATACTTTTACCTTGTACATGTGCACGTGGTCGTCTGCTTTGGTAGTTTACAGATGTATGACGGTACGATTAGAATCGGAAACATTGTGCTATATTTTATCATATTTTTCTTGCAGTTCAAAATTTGTCGTGTATCAATCACTTATGATATCTTAGTACTTTTATTACACCATCGTCCAGATCTACTTTTTTAGTAATGGTTATTTCACTTTGTATATTCATCTCACCATTGTCCAGATACGTCACTTGTAATTGTTATCTCACGTGACGTGACGTAATGTCTTTCCTTAAATTACGTCACAACATTTGTTCTTTGTCATGGAATATGTGCAATAGCCGCTAACAGTATTATCTTTGTCTTTTGAATGTTGCTGTTAAAATAAACAAATTTAAAGAAGAAAAATATTATGTTGTATTTAGATGTGTTTTATATATATATATATATATATATATATATATATATATATATATATATATACAATATACATGTATACACTGTACTACTATTTGTGTGGCTTTCATATACAGCATTTGACGGTGAGGGATATATTTTTAGATGACTCTCATTTTCCTCGAAATTCATGAAACTACTACAACATAGGTAGCATGTTATATTAATACACATTTATCCAAAATAAACGCGTTCTCTCTAAAGAGTTAATGCGTTTTGACACAGTATTTTTTGATAATTTATTCATGAGAGCGATATTGTTTATTATTTGAGATCATTCAGCAGATTGAGTGTGTTATTACCGTATTGCTTTTGATATGTTCGCGATATTGTTTTGATGAGCTCATCAATAAAACGTTTTAGAACTACTTTATTTAAGCAAAACGTGATCATGATGTAATTTTCGGTCAATTAAGACCACATTGTTAGCATTACAAACTAATCAAGTTAACTATGTCAGCATTCCTAAAGCTGTCCGATAAAGGAAATATAAAATTAATAAGCTACCTCATCACCATGGTTTTTTAAAATGTTATTTTATCAAAAAACGTTTATGATAAAGAATAAGGGAATTACGTTATACAATAAGTACTTTTACTCGGACTATTCAAGATATTTTATAAACTTAATCTGAATCCATTTAAGCTGATTCTTGTACGAAACATTACCCGCCGTATCGATCTAAATCTGTTTTTGGTTGGTTCAGTCCTATCCAGCCATTGTATGCACATCGATCTCTCAGTTAAATATCATCTCACCGTTAAAAATTGAAAATTCGATTTTCTAGTAGGTACCTGTGGAGCTAAACACATCAATTTTAAAATTTCCAATATTGCGCGAGGTTTGCTTTCACCGCACTAGATACATGTCGATAAGCTTAACAATGATCAACTGTTGCTTTCCCCCGCTCGATGGGAGACATTAATGGAAGAATAAATGCAGCTTATTCAATATCTTCCCAAAGCGTTGAAGTTCTAAATAAACTAACATCGATTTTTGGGACTTTCTAAGAATGCTTTTCAAAGTCGTTTTATTATATTTTGGTTACTGAATGATGTTACTTGCTATTGCCAAACCAGATATAAACTTCGCAATGAGTTCAATACCAATATGTTAGCAAAGCTCTGTAATGCTATGAGATACCTGTTAGAAAATAGACTGGAGACCTGTTTTTAATCTCGATCGAAACCATTTTTTCATCACGATGTGCTCGATATAGACGACAGCAAAATTATACTCCATAATCACTATACTAGTTCCAAATCAAATCACGTATAACACAGGTATACCAATAGCAAAGAAAGAATGATCCAAGTTTTAAAATGTAAGTGAAAATCATGCATTAATGCTTGTCGTAATACCCTCACGGTGAATAGATCTACATGTGTGTGTGTGTGTGTGTGTGTGTGGCTTAAAAGATTTCCTTTATTTCCTAGAAACATTTGATTCTGTGTACATGTATCATTCGTGACCGGGTTGGGAGATTGTCGGGGGTTCGAATCTCTCTTGTAACGGAGTCACGTCAAACCTAAGATGTAAAATAAGAAGTGATTGCATGCTCATTTTTCGAATATTCGGTATATACAGGTAGAAATGAGAGCCTCAGAACTTTTGGATGAGATTCTACAGACCTTTTACTTAAGGTCCTGTGCCACGGCAGGTGTTGGCACAATAGGGGACCCACGCTGCTACGGACCTAAATTTGTAGCACTTCACCCACGACTGGTGGTGTCTGAAAATGAGTAAAATAATTCTCCAATTGTCGTCCAAAAAAGAAAACAAACATCTTTAAAAATATTTATTAATAAGATCCATAATACGGATCTATTTTGCTCAGCAAAGTTTCGTCTCAAAACACTTTCCAGTTTACACAGAGAAAATGAAGACATTTAGTATTATACCCGCATGGGAAATCACCAACTCTTGTCTCCAATGACACTATCTCGTATCACGCAGAGGCTAAGTATATCTTCTGTTTCATAATTTAAACTGATGAATGCAACAATGTATATTTTGGATGTTCTTTGTAAAATTTTATGTATTTTCTGAATCCAATATTCTTCTTAGTCTCAAGTCAGAGTGCTGTCGTATATATGGCTTTTTGAGACGAAATTTTCTGCTAGCAGATGCTTTTATTCAAAGTATCATGCAGGTAGCTTGGAATGTGATTCCATCTATTAATTCTTCCATCTTTGATAACAACCCTAGGCATAAAATATTATTTCAAAAGAATCGAAATACAATGTACATGTATTATTCTTTCCTTTTTTACATGCTAGGTCTATTGACGCCATGGCGATATGGAAAATTTCCATTGAAGCACAAGATACAACATGTTAATCACTTTCAAAACGTGGGCTCGTCGTCTCGGATGTAAACACCGTATTGATATATCGTTATGGAACAACAAATTACCTTGCTGCTTCAACAGGTTATACTCTGAAACCGCTCTTCAAATCTATGAAATTTGAATGAAGCCTGATCAATACCGTTATCCTTGCCATCGACCTCTGAATAAATAAAATGAAAAACAGTTGCAGTTGCTTGATTACAATAACGGTATGACGTGCAAATCTATGAAATAATGTTTTTTGTTTCTTTATGAGAATTTAATTTGTCTGGAAAGACCATACCTATCGTTCTGTGATAATTGAAACCGTAATTCACAACCAGTGAAATCCCAAACCTGGAACAATTAGCAACTTATCTCAGGTTCAATTAAAATTTTGTCCAAAATTTGTAGGGCGTCTTTCAACTTCTTTTCGAGAATACAGAGCCAGTTTCAACCAAACCCGGCACAAAGCATTCTTGGGCGACGAGAGTTTACGTCTTTTCAAATGACAGATACCGCCCCTTTCCAAAGGGAGGCAATAAAGACATTATGAAAATAAAAGAAAGAAAAAAACCCTCAGAATTTACACGAAATCTTATACAATGAATTCATATTAAATCAAAGTTTGAACAAACCATGATACTCAGGGCCAAATTGCAAAGTCTACATCGGAATATTATATATATATATATATATATATATATATATATATATATATATATATATATACACAGTTAGATAGAAGCACGAAGACGTTCAGGAAAGCTTTATATTTAGTAACATCGAGACAGAAGTAAAAAGTAAAGATAACTAATAGTGGTCGATCTAATAAATCCCATTAAGAATACAGAATTAAGAGACAAGCACGGACTCCTGGATATACCAGAGGTGCGATCAGGTGCCTAGGAGGAGTACGCATCCTCTGTAAACCAGTTAAACACGCCATGGGCCCTTTATCTTGATCAGATAAACAGAACAATGTGTAGTCAAAACCAGTATCTAAAGAATGGCCTTGCAATTGGAATGAAACACGCCAGGCAGCATTTCGCCCTAATGAAAGGTTGTACAGGGTATTTGCAAATGAGATTATTATAAAGACCATAGAATTTGTGAAATGCTTGAATACAAACAAACCTGTTGAAATCCCTGTGACATCAACTTATTTAGCAGTAGCTTGCCTAGATATAAAATTGATCAAACGCAGAACATGCTCTCGCGTATCGAATCAACACCATATGCAGGTGATTATATAATATTGCTACATACATATGCAGATTTGACAATAAAGAAACAAGCCATCCCAATACGCCAGTTTGAGATACGAACTCTTCTGTATAGGAGGTGCATTCAGTGGAACTTTGAATGCCTAAGTTGGACAGAGTGGATATACAGCCAACGAGGAAGACGATGAAATGTATTAAAAGCCGCTTCTCTTTAAATGTGTAAATGTGGGAAATACTAAATACTATCGAAAGAAATGTTTTACCGAAGTGGAAACATACAAACAATGTCATATTTGCAAGAAATATCTTGGATATGGTACTTATGACCAGCAAAATAACGTGATAGGATAAGAATTCTATGTATTTAATTACTTCCTAAATACTTATCACTTACTTAGTTTGTGTATCAATCGAATTCGGGTTATTAAACAGCGTATGAGAAACTTACTGAGTACATTCACTTACGCTGTGATGAATATCTGTCCCACTCCCGCGTGTAAACAAATTCTTTCGCGCCTTACTATGTACGAGAGTTCTACAAAGGGAAATAATTCGGACGTATCTCGAAACCGGCGTATTGTCATAAAGAATGCAGTGTAAAATTACGTTTATTATATGTACGACTTTTGGTTTAAGGACGACGTCACAATGATTTAAAATTTACTTTGGTTTACATTGAAAATTTTCTCCAAAAGCAATACAAGGTTAAATAGACCCCAAACCGTTGAATCAAGTTTATCTAAAACTTTACATAACCTCTCCGGCGAGTGTTTTGTCCATGGGCCTCTTGGTATTGTATAACCCCTCCTCATGCGAGTGATTTTGTCCATGCGATTCTTGGTTTTGTATAACCTACAAGCAAGTGATTTTGTCCATGGAATTCTTGGTTTTGTATAACCCCTCATGCGAGTGATTTTGTCCATGGAATTATTAGTTTTGTATAACCCCTCAAGCGAGTGATTTTGCCCATGGGATTCTTGGTTTTGTATAGCCCCTCAGGCAAGTGATTTTGTCCATGGAATTCTTGGTTTTGTATAACCCCTCATGTGAGTGATTTTGCCCATGGGATTCTTGGTTTTGTATAGCCCCTCAGGCGAGTGATTTTGCCCATGAGATTCTTGGTTTTGTATCGGAATCCCATCATTCTATTTCCTGGCGAGCAGCCAAGTGTTGGTACGGAAATTGTCAGGTAGCGGTAGACAGGGTGTAAATCAACCCGTACAGATCAATCACCGATAGATTTTCCATTCAGAGTCATGCAGCTAGAATATCTACCTTTCCCCCGGATGCGATTTATTAGGCAAAAGACATTACATCTCTCCTATAACGAGCATTTAGCGCCATTCCTCTTTGACTAGCCACAGGTTGATGTTGGATTCTGGGATCGATTTAGCTTTCGTTCTGGCAATCATGTTTATTCAATTGTCACTGGGCTCTCGCATAAGCAATTTTTATATAGTCATTAAAGAAAAACCTTGCAATTTGGAGTGTAAAATTTATCCTTTTAGCTTCCTGAAAAGGACAAGACACGAGAAGAAATACTTTTCATCTTAATTAGAGTTTATAACCTAAATTGAGTAAATTGGTGTGGGAAAGATCCATAGAGTGTCTTTGGAGGATGTGTAAAAACAGGTTGTCTTTTTAGGATTATGTAACAAAAACAAAGCTATACGTATTTACTCGTATACGTTTACAACATGCAAGAGAAATATTTTGCTTAATTCGTCATTGATTCTTTAATAGAGAGATGCAAGATTTCTTTTTCTTTTTTGGAGTGGAGATGTGGGAACTCTCCTAATAAAATGAATCACATGTATTACATGTAGTATAAACCAAAAGCTCTAAAGGAATTCGTACCAAAATGTGTTTTAAAATTTCGATTTATTACACAATGTACATTTAATTTCTTGGAATTTTTTGTAGATATGAGGATAGGTCAATTAAAAATTGATAAACTGCACCAATAAATATTTTGAAAATGCCAACACTTTTTATCAAAGTAAATTGATTCCAATACGCTGTAGAACATGGAAATGGAAAATCTAAGGTCAACTGCATTAAGATTCAGTTGTTATAGGTACCTTATTAAGGCATGCTACTGTATTAGTGGCGATGTTATGATGGTGCCACCCAGAGGATTTTGAGTTGTCACATATGGTCGTGGATTGACAAGTTCTTGAGAGTAAAAAAACCCACTTGAGAAGACAGGTGAGAAAATTTGATCACCCTATAACACCAACACATTTTAAAAAACTAAGTTTACTTTATGTTTATGAAGAATATATGCACGTTTTTCTGCTGAGTTATTCACTATAAAATGTCGGTGATCCTAAGATATGACGCCATAAACTTAGATTTTGTTTACTTTTTATGAAAGAGTGCACACTTTGTACCAGTTTCCTTTCCACAAACGTAATAGGCTTTGTAGTGCATGTGTATCAGTCTAAAAAAAAAAAAAACCCGCGAATTTTTACATTTTAGGGGCCTCATCAAATATAAATATAGCTGCAGAATTGTAGCTCTCTTAATAATTTTTTGATATTAAATTTATGAGACAGTAACACAAGAATACAACGATATCAGGCCTCAACCGTGCGCAGCTTTTTGTGCACCGTAAATCGAAGGTTTTTATAGGGGGTGGATCTGTACTTCTCTGTCCGTCACAATATTTTTTTCCAGAGAGCTACAGTTCTGCAGCTAATATAAATACAGCCATTTAGGATATCTTAGTTTTTCGACTTTCAATCAATCTATCTTTATCTCTATTTCTCTCTCTCTCCACTCTATCTATCTATCTATCTATCTATCTGTCTGTCTATATATCTATCCACACTGTATTTCTCTCTATCCATCTTTCTTTCTTTCTTTATAAAGCACCAATATAACCAAAATGAGGAATCCGTCCCTTTTTCAGGACAAATGAAAATGTTTTACTGAAAAAAACAAACAAAACCTCAAAATCAAATGAAGGGCCGGGTAAAACTGGATACACCAGTGGTGAGATCAAATGCCCAGGAGGAGTGAGCATCCCCTGTTGACCGGTCACATCCGGCGTGAGCCGGATATGATAGGTGGTATGTTAAATTATATTTACCACTAAATTAGATTTGGATTAATTACTGTTTGGAATATACAATAATTACGTGAAAGAATCCGGAACAATTCAATAATGATATACCTGGTAATTTGAAAACTCAAGGCGGAAACGAAGGGAAAGAAAGATATACAGGCGGATCAAGATGGTGCAGTGGAAATATACTAATACAAAACAACACTAGTCCAACTATACCCGATACTTATATTCACACGCGGAAAGACGGCAAAAAACCGGAAACCAAAGCGTTATCCGAGTAGATTGAAAAAAAAGTGTCTTCGTGGTTGTAAATGACAAGCATTCATTCAGGTGACCTAAAATGTTCTATACGGTTTGTGAAAAACTGTTTATAGTGTTCTTGATAATATTTTTAATGTGATGGAGTCTAATACCAACATATTAACCTTCAGCAATGGTCAACAAAGGAAGTAATATACCATTGTTCATGTCTTATTGGACATCATTTGTGAAGTTGCATGAACTTTTCAAATGAAAAACGATATTGAGATTGTAAGCATCAGGGTATGAAACCTAAACGTTATTTTCTCGACCATATTGTGTTCCCTGTTGAATTTGAACGTTAAGCTCCAGATCAAATACAAGGGTGACTCTGAATTCTAAGGTTAAAGGTCAAAACTACACAATTATTTAATTCATATCCATTAGGCAAATATATCATTTCAGCTCTAGCGATAAGACTTATAATGAAACATTCGTATGTTTCGAGATTTTACAACAAAATTATAATTTACATGATAGATACATTAGTCATGATAGTTTGGAAGCAAAAATTAATCGATGTTAAGTTATATGAGCTTTTCAAATGAAGAATGATAGTGTTAATCGTTAGTATGTATCTACCTTTGAGTTAGGCTTTAAAGCACATAGTAATTCGTAGATGTAGAAACTCAATCTCCCATACATGCACCCAACTAGACAGTGATTCCTTATTAAAATATTTCTCATGCACGCCAAAATCAAAATATCAAGTATAGGTACATATATGACAGTGCATTTCATTTTCCCTAGTCAAGCGGATCAGAAATTCTTACAAACCCATGGCATATAAAGAACGATAACTCTAGGTGTTTGATAGCTCAGAGCAATGATGGGGGTAAAATAGAAATATAAAGAAAGTTTAAACTGTAATACAATTTGATAACAAACAAAAAATAAATAAAAAAACAACCCGGTCGTGCTATTTCTTCTGATGAATTGGAATTCAATAGATATTTCAAAGTGAATTTATATTCTATAGCCATCGTTTGAGACTAAAAAGGATATAGATGATGAAATTATACATGTGAAATGAAGCGATGGTCCATTTGACGCCTTCTGCATGGCATGAACACCTCGTTTAGTGGTAGCTTGTCGCAACTTTGATAGTCTTTTTTCAGTGTTGGACAATTTCGGTTATTCTGAACATACCCGCACATTGTATTGTTTGTAAGAGTTATTGTTCATTATACATGTTCTTCTAATCGCAGAAATGTGTCTCCCTGTGGGAAGGGGGAAGGCCAGATCTAGAAATCCCAACTTTGTCCCTAGAGAGTAGCTGATGATACTTTTAAAACCCTACTATCAAAATGTCCGATTGTTGTTTTGAAAAAAAAGAAAAAGATTTTTCATAGTAATTCATAAAGGAACATGAATCTTAAAGGCTGGAATAGGAGTTTAAAGAGACACTACAGCTCATTTTGCGCAAAAATCATGAAATGACAATTTTCCCAGCGCTTTCTCAATTTTTGTTGCATTGTTGAAAGTATGAACTTTACGAAAATAACACTTATCTAAAGTTAAAAATTATCGTTTTAACGTAAAAATTAATACTTTTTGATGGCCTATACAAAAAATATCGAGTCTCCTCCTTTTAGTCTTCAGACGCATGCGCATAGACAGTAAACAGTGCAGCATGTCGTCCAGTGAGAGAAAGTGTAGTTGATAGATCTAGCATTTTGACAGATTCTGTGAGAAAAGAGGTAAAAATAGAATGAGATAAAACTCATGCGTGAAATAAAATTTACCTAGGGATCAGTATGACCGTTGGAAAACAGAGAGCTCGGAGAAACGCATGTAACTCAGTGGCGGATCTAGGATTTCCGAAGAGGGGTGTGAAAGTCAAAGATTAGCCAAAGTAATCGGCCATTCGGGTGCAAAATTTTGATTTTCATTCACAATCTGTGGCGTAAAAAGGGAGGGGGATACTGGCCCCCTAAATCTGCCATTGAGACTAGCTGCGAAGACACTACGTTTAAAAGTAAGTACGTGCCATTTTTAATCTGAACACGACACGTGTTAGTTGCAAAAACATCGGTCAATGAGAACATGGAAGGGTTTCTGTTGAAATAATTATTTATAATTTAATAGTTATTATAAGGAGCAGGGAATAATCTTATGTACTTGAAAGGTGAGTGTGGACCCCCTTGAAGGGGGATTTAGATAATTTCCTACACAACACCTTTGCTGTCATTCAAAACGATTTCTGGTCGTTTCGGCCTTTTTTCAGTTCGGCCCCAAGTTTTTTCGGCCGTTAGTAGTTTCGGCCTAATGTCGTTTCGGCCCTAGTCGTTTCGGCCAAACTTTTAAATACCTTTGTAATACCAATAAATTAAGTCTTTTTTCTCATCTTACTTACTATATCAAAATTGATATTTCTGTAAAGGATATAAGCCAAAAACTGTCCATTCTGTGAGAGAAAGAACTGGTTGAGGCCCGTAGGGCCGAGATCAGTTCTTTCTCTCACAAAATGGACAGTTTGAGGTTTATATCCTACTTAAAACATTACATCTTTTGTTCTAAGAATGGACAGGCTCAGGTAAACCCATTGACAATGATAATTATGAATAAAGCTATTTTTTTTTAATGATCTGACAATATAACCAGTCTTGCGTAGAAGTCTGTTTCTTTTGTTCACTTATTGGAACCAAATTTTGATCTGAAAAGCATTGTGTTTTCGAATATTTGGATGAGGAAATAATTAACGCCAGCCAAAAGAACCCAATGGGCCCATCTCGTGAAATGAAATTATTCATGAAAGCGAAAATAATAATTCAGAATTATGATATGCTAATAAAGAAAACACACCAAAAAAAAAGCATTGTGAAGAAGTTTCGGAATGTGCCTCTGAATCCAGTGAAATTCAAATATGGAAAGACGTCTTTCAAATTTAAGTTTTAATGCGATATCATAATGGCCAATGGAATTTAAAAAATTGTGAATCTTAAAGTTGAAGCAGAGAATTCTACTAAGGGGAAATATCGTTTTAAGTGTTTCGGTGATTTTTCTGATATCTGTTTTGATTCTTACTTGTAAGGAATTTAAAATTGAATTTGTATCTCCTTGACAAACGTATTGTCTTTCTCTTATTTTCAGTCTACCTGTAGACGTCTAATAAGTTATTGGGTTTATCTGACACTGTCCAAATAAGTTGACAAGTACTGTCCATTATTTTTAAGAACGGACAGTATTTATCCATTCTTAAAAATAAAGGACAGCAATTGTCACCTTATTGGACACCTACAGGTAACCTTTTCACTACAAGTGGACTTTCTTGTATATAAAAGTCTAAAAAGACAAAGGATAGCATAACAAAAATGTTTTAATTGTTGTGTAAACTGTTATATATGTCTATGGTGTAAACAAGGAAGTCCGCACCATCAAAGAAAATGATATGCCATTTACAGATTACATAAGCTTGTATTTTAAAAGCAAAAATGTCAAAACACATTATGATGCTGATTAAATTATAAACCGGTACCATCTGATGCAGTGAAAATATGAAAATAAGCCTTCAAAATATATATCCGGCTTTGGGAGACGTGCAGTGCGACGATCTAACATCGAAAGATGACAATATTCATTGGAGTTTGAGATTAAGATTGTGTTTTTAAGCCTAATCAACATGTATTTTTGCACAATATTTATGAATTGTCAGTATACATTAGGTCTATATATCCGGCTGCCCCCCCCCTTAAATTCCGCCACTGATCTCACGGTGGGTATCAGGGATTAACTTTTTAGACAAGGCAGTCTTCTTGTGTATTCGAAATACACATACACCGTGCCACGCCGTGTCCACGGACCATTTTACACCGTGTGTTGGGAAATACTCGTGGTCTCTACTGTAGATTTTATTATCAACATTATTGTATTCACCCGTAAAATTACTAACTGAACCTAACATACACTAACTACGCAAATAACATATCAGTTTACAGGTACAGTACCTGGCCATGAGTCATGATTGTTTATTTTTTCACTAAATATATTTCATTGAAAAAATGCCTTTTTGAATAAGCTTAGTGTAGTATCATTTAAATTGTAGCTAATTTATATAGATATACTAACAAAAAATACACAGTTGTTTGTAGTTTCTTCACATGATTTCAAAGTGATTTTTAATATCTATAGGTTTTGCGGTGAAATCACATGTCAAATGCTAAATTGAAATTTTACGGCACAAATTTGTTAAGAAATCATTATATTTCGGTGTTAAAAAATTTGCCTTGATGATTTCAAAAACTATTCTCAATTATCATGGTATCACAATTTCCTAAGCATCATGGAAAAGAAAATTTGAACAATTTTGCATATATTTCATAATCTTTTCTAACACTAGGCAATTAATTTCTCATCATACAAAATTTCCTCCTCGTTAAAGTCTCAAAAGCTTACACTCGAACAGCTTCCATTCAACAAACAACAATAGCATAAATTCGATACACATCTATATTAACAAAAACAACATCACATTGTCGGTATTTTGTCGCTTACGAAACTTGGGCCGAAACGACTAGGTATCTGAGGCCGAAACGACAAGAGGCCGAAAAAACTTTAGGCCGAACTGTAAAAAGGCCGAAACAACTTGCACCCATTCAAAACCACGTGGTGTAAATAAGCATTCAAAAGTCCGAGTCAGCATGAAGAAACCTTTGAATTCCGGACGATCTTCAACGCGCAGTTGAGAGTAAATTGATGCATCCCAAATGTCCAAAATTGTCAGTATCGATGTGAATTTTATCATTTTATCAATATATGGTTTAAAAAACACTTCATTAAAATGTGGAAAATGAGCTGTAGTGCCATGCCAATGAAGAATATGGTGGTAGATTTGATTTTTTTCTTCTTGTAAGTGTGCATTTCTGGACAAAAAATAAATTTACTGTAAAATTTTGCTAAGCTGTATTTTTCAATGCAATGTGTGAAGCAGGGCATCTATTTTCATTTTGACAGCCAGTGGGCGTGAATTAGTATACAGTTATTGACTGCGTCCGAGGACAACAGCTGTTTTGTTTGACCCGAAAATGGATCTGTTGCCCGAAGCCGTAGGCTGAGGGCAACAGATCCATCTGAGGGTCAAGAGCTTGAAGTTTTTTTCTCGACATATTGTTGATCACTCCATCTCCATGTTGTGAAAGGATTGTCCAAAGCCTGTCATATATCTTTCTTCCTTAGTTTTGAGTCCCAGAATGAGGTGGTGTGAATGGCTCCATTTCCCACCATAATTATCTTTGACATTCTTCTTTGTTACTCGGTGTCTTGAAGAATGGAATTTTTCTTCACCATCATTATTGCATACAAAAGACCGTAGCACATATTCTCTAAATGATTACTGAATACCAGTAGGGAGTACTACAAATCATAATTGATGCTGAGGTGTGAAGTTTAACCAACCTCTCACCTGATAACATGGATGATAAGAGAATGGTCTATTACTTTATATAATTTTACTCTAGGGCCAAGATAAGGATAATTGATTTGTTTGTATTATTTTTATCAATGTTATTTCACAGACAAATCCCTTGTTTAGCTGAGTAACACACGTTCTATACTTCATCTTTTATCAGCATATTGGAATTTATTTTTAATTTGGCTGCAGCAATAAGCACCGCCCAACACCAAATGTGCTTACCAAGGATTTTCAAGTAGGTCAAGCTCACAAAGTTCACAAACTGTTGATGGAGTACTATGAGGAATTAAAGTGAGAAAGAACTACAGACGTTATCTCGGGGTTCCCGCCTATATTTTCAACTTGAACATTTTCAAAAGCTTGGCGATTTTGCTAATGGTTGTTTTTAAAAATGCAAAGTAGGATTCATTAGTAATTGATTATTAACTTTAATGCCAGTGTTGATTAATTAAATGTTATGAATTAAAACTCCTTTTGATTAGGGGGTAGAAAAATCTGTAAACGTCATTATGTTAAAACTGATATAAATAAATAGCTATTTAATTTCTCAAATTACTTTATAATGTGAGTAAAAAGATGATTAATCTTTATGTTTTCGAAATAACCTGAAAAAAAAAATAAATGTTAAACCTCATGCTAGGATAAATTGCTAATTTTGCACTATCAAATCGCGTAACACCATAGTGAAGAGCTTCACTTCAATAGAAAATATATGACCTGATCCCACCTCTGGTATATCCAGGGGTCCGTGTTTGCCCAACTCTCTGTTTTGTATTGCTTATAGGAGTTATGAGATTGATCACTGTTCGTTATCTTCGCCTTTCATATGGCAAACAATTCGTCTGCATTACAGCTTTCAATCTACAGATCTCATTTTATTAACTTTTATGACATTTCATTTAAGCCCAATGAAAGACCAGAGGAACTTTTCCAGAGACTCACAGCCTTTATGGAGGAAAACCTTCTTAAGAAAAATGGTAGCATCATACATCACGGTAAAACAGGTGATGATGATGATGATGATGCGGTAACTCCATCCTTAGAGAATTTCATAGTATTGACATGACTACGTCTGGTGCATAGTGAGTTACCCCGGCGACGGAACAGAGCTGCGCAATTGTACCTTGGCTTCTACATGAAATACTGTAGATTCCTTATTGTACACGAGTATTTAATGAAAGGCGAAGATAACGAACATTTATTAAAGGACATATCTCATGTTTTCAAAGTATACAATATTACATGCATTTTGTCTTCTTTATGCTTATAGTAATTAATTCTAATAGTTCGTTCGCCGAAATTTTGCGATAATTAACCACAATACAGACTTAAATCTAAGCCCCGATTTCAAAAAGTCAAGTTAATTAGGTAGGTAGTCACGTGGTACAGTGACGTCACATGCGCCCTTCGGATTGTGAAAGTACTGCGAGATATTATTAAAAACTCAACTTTTAGGGGCCTAGTTAATTTACCATGGGCAACATTTAAATCGATGTTGATAAATTGTCCGAGTTTTATATGTGTTCGCCACCAGTGCACACATATAACGATGTAAATACCCAAATATAGCGAGTAAAGCGTGTATGAAATCGGCAAAATTGTGAGTAAATAATGTTTATATGGGTCGTTGTCTACAAACTGTTTGGGGATGTTATTCCTTTATACATATGTAATTGGCGCTGTTTTTATAAAATAAACAGTGCAATAATTATTTATATTTGGATTAGACAAATTATGATACGTTAAATTGTTGACAACTAGGCCCTATGCCAAGCTATTGTCACGCGTGCATTTCGGAAAGAAAGAAAAAGATAACACACACACAAATCAATAAAAATATTCAAATTTAAAGTGGTAATCACATTATTTTATTTTGATAAAGCAATCTTATTACTATTTTTGAATTGTGATCTGCACGTCTTTAGGAAGTACGAAGTTGGAGTACCGGGTTATAGCCTACTGACGCACTCAAGATGCTACGAGTTCAATAAAGAAATAATTTCATAATTCAATTTAAAGTTAGAAAATACAATATTCTATTATTTGTATAATTAAAAGTTCAATTATTTTGTATCTTTATTTGTTGTTGTTGTAAATCTACCAGTTGGTAGAAGTTACATTGTATCGTCGATATATGTTGTTACAAGGTGAAGGTCAGTTGATCCGAGTGTGTATTGAATTTGAAGTGCAAAACAGAATGTATGCTATAGGCCTACCAGTGCTTATAGCTTCGATATATTCATTTTCTCGCAGTTTATCAGGGTCTCTGTCCAAGCGATGTTTGAAAAGGTGACTGGGTGTGTTTTTTAAGGTAAAGTTCTTGCTCCAACAAAAAAGTTATCCACGTCTTTTTTCTCGTACCTTCCTTCGAAAAATTGAAAAATACTCAGTCTAAATCCTTTCTACCGACAACTAGTACACCCGAGCACGGCACAAAACATCTTAATGCATTATTATTTACAAGCCGTTAACGTGACAGTTGGTTTTTTGTCGATTAAATCTAATCTGTTTATGATATGGCTAATAGATGTTTTCAAACCCGAGGGCGCATATGACGTCACACAAAATGGCGCGTAAACTAGCGAAAGAAAATATGCATATCGCAAGATTTGAATTTCATCGCTTTCAAACTCGAAAACTACGCAAAATATTTCATTTAAAACACATTTAAAGTAGTTTTAGGCATAAAAAGAGTTAATTTTGCTGAAAAAATGAAAAAGTTCAGAAACATGCGTTGTGTCCTTTAACAAATACTTAGTATGGCAAAATGACTCGTATACGTCAAATCGCGTGAACATGAATTCACGTGTCGTCTGTTCTTTAAGAGTTCTTACATGTATTTTTGCAACAGAAATTTAAAAGCGAATAATTTTATTTCGCGAGTGATGCCTCTTGCGAAATTATGCGATAATAAATTTCTCGCATATATTTAGGAATCTACAATATCTCAAGCATTACCCTCGCCCTTAGATGAAATACGTTCCAGTGAGGAAGTGAAAGCTTTGAGATCCACAGCTACATCATTCACACCTTGCCGAGAATCCAGGTCAGTAAACTGTACCCAACGTCAGCCACGTCAAAGGTCATGTCCTTTATGTAGACAGGCTGGATGAAAGGACATACACTTTCTAAGTAGGTGCATCTTCCTCCCAGAACAAGATAGAAAGTATATGATCAAAGCTAGACAGATCGCCTATATATCTAATGAAGATGACACTGACTCTGAGGTAGATGAGGCCCCTATAGAACTAGTCATACCAATCGAGTGCCTGTCCGTCAGTCTCCTTAGACATTATATAATCACCATCATTATAGAATCCATTGATTCAGGAGCCACAGGTAACACCTACAGCCAAAAAGGATCAATGCCATAGTATCTACTTCCTCCCAATCTGCACACCAAGCTGACGGTTCCTCGCCTCTTGTTGTGATTGGTGAAACTCACCAGGGACAATCTCTCCTTTCACTAGGCGTTGAAAACCATAATGTAGAAGTGTTCGATGGTATATTTTCATGATATATAATGACATCTCCATCAGATCATTTAAGCTCCAGGTATTGATTGGGGATAGTGGTGTCGGTGGCCTAGTGGTTAAGCCGTCAGATTCTCGACTGAAAGGTCGTGGGTTCGAGTCCTGGCCGTGGCAGGGCCGACGTTGTGTCCTTGGGAAAGGTACTTTACATGAATTTCCTCACTCCACCCAAGTGTAAAAGGGGTGCCTGGCTATTGACAGTGAAAGATATTGTTAGAATGTTAGTGCTCTAGCGCTTGTAATGGCAGCTTGCACTGTATGCTTCCTAGGAGGCTGAGAAAGTTCTAGATTGATATAAGGTCTGCCGGGGTAATAATGCATTGTAAAGCGCTTTGAGCAGCATACGCTGGAAAAAGCGCTACATTATATAAAACTAACCATTATTATTAGCGCACGACGTGTACACATGGCTCTCCATCATCTGTTGAGAAACTCTCCATGCATGGTGTACATGTCCTTTGTGCTTCAGTGTCCACCACCATATGGCCAGGTGAATTCATTGAGCTTCCGGACGATTCAAGTTTCCAAGACATTACTCAAACAGTTCAGCTTTAGGCACATATTGGCATCCAAAATCAACATTTACAAGTCTACAAGACATACTAGCCGGTACATGTCCTCACTCCCCTTCACAAACAAAGCAGCCTGGAAGTCAATACAGTCAGAATAATAGGACTTGTGCAGGACACATGCCCAACTGCTTCAAGGCACCCGACCATCAACGACACTTTCAAATGTCAAGGATAGTAAACGGTACCTTAAGGTTGTTACAATTGCTCCAGATGTTTTACTTGTTGCTAAAAGGGAAGAACCATTTGAAACGTCCCGGTCATGCGTAGTCGTACCACGCAGAATCATCTATGGATTACTTACATCTTACCACATTCAGTTACAGCACCCCACATCAAACCAAATGAAATCTGTCATTCGCAGGTATTTCTTTGCACTTGATTTGGACAAGGCAATATCTGAGGTATCTACAAATTGCCATCAATGTGCCTCATTAAAGAAAGTTCCCGATGAACCGCCTGTGTGAGTGCCCTTTGCTGCCAATGTCATGAAACGTGAAAGGCGGCTTATTTTCCTAGTTAGAGAGTGTATCACATCATTTGTTTGCCTGTCTGCCTGTTTCATGCAAGGTGAAGATAACGAACAGTGATCAATCTCATAACTCTTATAAGCAATACAAAATAGATAGGTGGGCAAACACGGACCCCTGGACACGCCAGAGGTGGGATCAGGTGCCTAGGAGGAGTAAGCATCCCCTGTTGACTGGTCACACCCGCGGTGAGCCCTATATCCTGATCAGGTAAACGGAGTTATCTTCAGTCAAAATCAGTGTGCCAAGAACGGCTTAACAATCGGTATGAAACACGTCAGACGTCATCGAAGATGAACGTCATGACACTTTACACAATGCACTCT
Organism: Ostrea edulis; assembly: GCF_947568905.1. NCBI lineage: Eukaryota > Metazoa > Mollusca > Bivalvia > Ostreida > Ostreidae > Ostrea > Ostrea edulis. The sequence goes on along the minus strand of NC_079164.1, from coordinate 95,509,343 downwards.
TGTCACTATTTGTGTCATTGAGACCATGGGATGGTTCTCCAGCTGTTGTCAGGACTGACCCAGCCCAAGGATTCCAATCCTTAGTCGATGACAAACTCCTTCGAAACCATATACTGTTTATTGTAGTTTCTCTAACATATTGTTGGTCACATTGTTTACAGTTGATGTGATATATTCAATCGTTGGTATTACAGGAGAAATGTCCCAATACTTTATAAGTTTGGCCTGTAATGAAGCTTTGGAACGTTTCTGAATCATGGCTAAATTTGCAAAGCAAACAACGCTTGTCAAAGCAAGTTGAAAAGCCTCCATTGGGTAGAGGGTTGTCCAGTCTTACCACCTTGATATTCCTGGGTCGTCTGATGGACACCATTGGTGGCTCACTAAATTCTCTTGCCAATCTATGATTATCCAAGAGTTTGGGAAAGTTGTGCTTTAGGATTTTGTTTACGTTCTTCAAGGAGGGTGGTAAGTGGTGATCAGAGGTACTCTACAGCAGTTTGGTTTTCTCTTCATACTGCAAAAGTGAAGACCAGTCAATTGTGTTAAACTCATTAATGACATTTGTAACAGATAGCGGCTTGTAACCTTCTTTGCATAAATGAGATTCTGATTGTTGACTTTGTTGTTCAAAAGATTCATCGCTGGAACAAATTCGTCTAGTACGTATTGCTAGGTCTTTAGGTACATCCTTGAAAATGTGATGTGGGTGGCAGCTAGATGGCATTAAATAAAAATGGGCGTCGGTCGGTTTGGTATGGAGATCAAATTCAATTTCACTATTTCTAAAAGTGGATGTTGTATCAAGATGCAGAGAGAAAGAGCACAGAAAAATCCGGAATGCATCGTTTGAAGTCACTCCGTCCAAGAGGAAGGAACAATTTGTAATGAATGATTTCACGCGCATGAATGAAAGGTGAATGTAACGAACAGTGATCAATCTCATAACTCCTATAAGCAATACAAAATAGATAGTTGGACAAACACGGGCCCCTGGACATACATGTACCAGAAGTGGGATCGGGTGCCTAAGAGGAGTAAGCATCCCCTGTCGACCGGTCACACCCGCCGTGAGCCCTGAATCTATGATAAATCCTTAGCGTAAACCAGTTTCCACAGTCTAATCGTCAATACCCACCTGCTAAGATATTCTCTGTTGTATTGTTGATGGAAATGCTCTTTGTTTCCCTCGTTGCAAGGTATATAACAACAACAATTCATGATCTTATTAAGTCAGCAAATTAAACATCTTGTGTTTGACATATTATTTTTTAAGTTACAGAGGCTTAGTGACCGCACCACTCCAATCCTAAATAGGGAAGACTTCTAGCAGTTTATTTATAAACTAAATACTTGTATCTTAATGTTTAGATTAATAATGAGATGACCTTTTAATTCCATTCAAGCATAAATTGTCTGTTAGACTTTAAGCTATTTCATATCTGCTAATTTCTCATACTATGGATCGTAAACTTCACTTTAGTTTTCATTTGTTCTGTTTCAATCTTTCTTTCCCGCTGTATCTCTTCGGGTTCAACACTAATCCGCAGGATGTCGGTAAATGTACGAATTTTCACATAAATTCACCTTTTATACACACGGGACTCGCTCGCTTTAAAATTTGATGCAATACATAAATACATACATGGATTATACCAGGTGTAGAACTAAATTACGAATAAAAGCAATTCCGATTTAAGAAGGCTATGTTTTCGGAAAATTATTGAAAAAAATATTTTATCTTTTTGCAATGTTATTTTCGGGGGAGGGGTATTCATTGGATATGAAAATTCAAGTCTTTTTCAGTATGATTATTTTTTTCTTTATTGATGTTTTTCATGGTAAGTTAATGCTTAGTATGAAGTATGAAAGGTGAAGACAACGAACAGTAAGCAATCTCATAACTCTTATAAGCAATACAAAATAGAGAAACGGTGGATTCTGTGGATCCCGATGGCTTCCCGCTCTCTCTGTAATTTCTGCTTCCCTTGTTCATGATAAACCAGGGACCTATATACTAACGTTAGTATATAGGTCCCTGGATAAACCTTTTATTTAGCAAAATGCTGACCTCCTCATTACATTATTGCATACAATAGTTTGCGTCTTCCGTTCCGCGTTTCATCAACACCCATTATAAGCGCCGAGCCCTTCTCCGGTCCTATGAGTGAAAAATTCTCGAAAGGGACGTTAAATTAATCAAAACTTCCAAATATGTTATAGCATTAATAGAAATCATTGCAAGTACAGATTTAGTAGCTCTCTCTTTTTCAAATTCTGATCTCAAGATTGCGGCTTTAATTCGTTTAAAGACGGGAGGAGGAGAATAAAAGGAAAAAACATTGACCTTGATAACTAGTATATTATCAGTATATTATTTTAAGACTTCTAAACTATGATAAAATATTATTTTAAATATTTGTAAGGATTTCACCCCGTATCGATCGTTTTTTTTGTATTATTGTTGTACATACGTTATCAATAGTTCTCTTATGATTAAGGGATTGACTTGTTGCTATATATTATTGAGTATCTTACTTGTATATTGCTCTACGGATGAATTTTCACACGTGTTTAAACATTACAGCTACTTTCACTTTGATATGTCAATTTCCTGTCGATTTGGTGTTTACCTTTGACTGTATGAAGCATACTGAGGAGTTCCGTATGTCAGAATTATCGATCTGTTTAAATGCGGGAAATATGAAAGGTTTACCATTGTACATACGATGCGTATTGATGATTATTTCTTTTACTGCAAATGTTTTAATGTTCAATTCTGACACTTTATTGTTTCATTATGTAAGGACGAGATTCGACGTTATTTGAGTATAGAATTCTGTGTTGAGAGTTTCTGTGTCAAGCGTGTGTCATGTACAGATTTCGGTGTTTTTCTGTATTTTTCTATGATTTGCTCGTGCGGAATATAGAATTCTGTATTTTTGAGTATAAAAGGCTGTACTTGCGCAGACTCGCTCTTTTTTGGTTCTCTCTCTATTTGGAAGCGACGTGAGTCGTCTGTTTGTTTTATTATTATTATTTGAGCAAGAATAGGATTTAGTTCTGAAAGAAGTTATATTTTGATTTAATCATTTTTGAGTCTGCTCTATTTTTCTATTGTTTTGGGTAACTTTAGAAATCATTTGGATTATTATTATTTGTGTTTTAGAGTAAGTTAGTTATTAAATTGATTTTCATAAGTGTAATAGATTTATCTAAGGGATTGTTTTGGGGAAATTCTTCTTTGGGAATTAATAATTGATTTATTGCTTATCTAGAGTATAGTAATGCAATCTGTGACATATTTCACAATCTAACTTGTGATTTAGGTTCAATTTAGTATTGTATGCAGCATAGGGTTGTTTTCTTATTTGAGATTGAAGTTTGATATTCATTTAAGGCTTATGGTAGGGTATTTCTCAAGAGTCATTGTCCTCTGAGAAATCTACAGATTTAAGATTCTAGTTATAGCACATTTTTACTTATGAGTAAGCTATTGTTTTCATTATGAGTACTCACGAGAGTGAATACCCCTGATATGAGTATTTCGTTCATTATTCATATCTGATTTTGTCCTGAGTTATTCCCCTTGAATGTGTTTTCGGAGGATGATTAATAGAATTGTTTTAAGTAGGATTTTCGTGCGCATGTCGATCTCGTCAATTCGTTTATTGACTCGTTTGTCATCCGCTTTTCTTTTAACTAGCTATTGTGAATATTGCACTGATTGTTTAGCTTCAACGCGAAAGAGTGAAGTCCTCTGGGGCGTTAAGTCCATCTTGCTTATGTTGATTATCCTTGAAATGAATAAATAATTGACTTTTGAATTTGAGTATTATTTCTGACTTGTTAAGACACTGTTTAGGCGTGTCGCTTAGTCACACCCCAGGTTTAGGTATAGGTTGAGGTTGAGTAGGGCAGATAGGTGTTTAGTATTTATTTTCCCTTGCTGGTGGGGGACATCCAGCTGGTGGCAGCACTACTGTGGGGAGAGGACTTTCCCATCACACATTCATAAGTACGGATTCAAATAGCTCTCTCTGTTTTGATATTAGAATTTCGATCAGGATTGCGGCTTTAATTTGTTTTACTTTGAAAAAAAGGAAAAGAATGTATTGACCTTACAACTAATACAGTATATTTTCTTTAGACTCTCTCATTCACTTTTTTGATTGGTGATTTTAGTGCTAGATTTATTTGTTTATTAATTGGCTGTGTTGATTTTGTATTTTAATCATGTTCTTGCAATAATATTGTTTTGTGTTGTCGACAATGTTTACCATATCCAAATCCACAATGGTACGAATTACCAAATGTTGTTCTTAGGTGGCAGGGACAGTTCTTTTGGTTCTGAAACATGTGGGTAGAGGGTATACATCAAAGTCAGATTAAGAGAGACTAATGAAAAATCATATATCCTTTTTATGTCAATACTTGTATTTCATATTGGTGTAGTAAATAAATTATGACCATAAATTACATGTAATCTATACATACTGGTGCACAAAACATGCTCTGAGAAGGCGCCCCTTTTTTATTTGATTTTCTTTCATTTGGGCTAATCTGCACCATCCCCACATCATCACAGTACCAAACATGGGGATTTAGACACTGTGCACAATCAAGAACCCTGTCTGCCCTTCTTTAAAACCTACTTTTCATATGGGGCCATCCACCTTCCGTCTCAGCTAGACCTTTTGCTGGACCATGCATGTTTTCACCGGAATTTCTTCAGCAACTGACCACATGTTTTAGTTTCGTATTTGCACCCATCTATATGCTAGGAATCATGGTGACACCTACATGTTGTATATCAACATTTTTATTAAGCACTAAGCTACATGTATCCTAAAATTATTCTATACATTTTTACATATGTAATATAACTTGAAATAATTTATGGGGTATTTCCATTTTTTTTTAAAAAAGTTGACCGGGTCTATAGTGCGAAACTGTCCCCTGCTACCTTAATCACTCCAAATCATTATCTTCCCACCATTTTATTTCACAATCACATTGTTTTGAAAGTTTTCGCTCTAACTTCGTCTATTTTTGTATCATTTAAAAAATATTTCTATTTTCATCCAGACCAGATGATGGTACGAACTGTCTTTGCCATTGTCTGGACTGTAGACAAGCTTACAACGAAAACAACTATTTTTCTTCATTAAGTAAAGCTTTTCCACAAAGCTTGCCGTCTTTAGGAACAACCCTGTACAGTAAACTGATATAAATGTATGATATGCTTAAAGTATTTATATTTTTATTAAATGATCACATAATCAAACTTTTCTAAAATGGTAAATCTGAGATAAAATCAAGTTTTTAAAAAAACACCTACTAGAAACTACTGTACAAACATTTTTCTGGTATGACCTTGAAGTTGACATGATATTTGTACTAAAAATAGAAAGCATTGTTTCTTCTCAACCTCAAGAAAACAGTGAAAAGCAAATGTTCAGCCTGTTTAATCTTCCACAAAGCAAGAAACAAAAACTACTAAGTAGGCCGAGCTGAAAATTGCCCAATTTTTTTCAACACTATACACGACCATTCCTCACGATAAATTATAGACTAGACTTTTTGACATCATAGACAGTTGCTTCTTCAACAAAAATGGAGAACAGAAATATTCATATCTAGTGATCAGTGATTCAAAAACTTGCTTTGTTAAACACCACTCTGATTCCACGCACAAGTACTCTGAAGTTGAAATAAAAAATATCCTAGAGTTCCTCATTGGCAATATCTTCGTGGTCTTTGGTGATCAGGTTTTCCAACAGTCTGTTGGAATTCCCATGGGCACGAATTGTGCTCCTTTGTTAGCTGACCTGTTTCTATATTCATATGAAGCAGAATTTATTCAAAAACTTCTACGTGAGAAGAAAAAATCTCTCGCTGTGGCCTTCAATTCGACATTTCGATATATCGATGACGTTTTGTCTACTAACAATAATAACGTTCATTCATATGTCGATTTGATATATCCCTGTGAGCTCGAAATAAAGGACACCACAGAGTTGTCTACTTCTGCCTCATATTTACATATTTTATTGAAAGTAGACATTAACGGCTAACTGACAACTCAACTGTATGACAAACGGGATGATTTCAGCTTCTCCATCGTCAACTTCCCATATTTATGTAGCAATATTCCATTATCACCTGCATATGGTGTTTACACATCTCAACTGATTCGATATGCAAGAGCTTGTTCTGCGTATAGTCAGTTTTTAAATCGAGGTAAGCTACTGACAAACAAGTTGATGGTACAGGGGTTTCAACAGTCTCGATTGAAGTCAGCATTTCGCAAATTCTATGGTCGTTATAACGATCTAGTTCGTCAATACAACCTATCATTGGGTCAAATGCTGTCTGACGTGTTTCATACCGATTGTTAAGCCGTTCTTGGCACACTGATTTTGACTGCGGATAACTCCGTTTACCTGAACAGGATATAGGGCTCACGGCGGGTGTGACCGGTCGACAGGGGATGCTTACTCCTCCTAGGCACCTGATCCCACCTCTACTGTGTCCAGGGGTCCGTGTTTGCCCAACTATCTATTTTATATTGCTTGTAGAAGTTATGAGATTGATCACTGTTCGTTATCTTCACCTTTCATTAAGAAGAATTTTAAGGTTTGCGTACAAAAAAAGACCATTTCTGTTATTTGTTGAATTATAGAAACATTTTTGATACATGTAGTTGTTGTGAATAAGATTAAAATGTCAGTTTCATTATATTGTAATTTTTCATCTTTCTTCTCTTCGTTTTTTTTCTCTCTCTTATTTAAGATTGAAAATCCTGTAAAATTGTTAAGTCGTATGTAAATTAGGTCATCACGAAATTATTTCCCTTGCGTTGAACAGAATTTCAACCAATGAAATAAATCAGAATTTTCACATCTTGCATTTTCTACCATATCACAAAGAAGAGAATGTGCATTGTCCGAAGACTGTAAAATACTTCAAATATATGTTACTGTCTTCCAAGGAATATCAGTATATCAGTGTGTCACTCTTGTTAACAAATCTCCCCTTCCCAGGAGGGAGACATATTGTTGTTAATTTTTCTTCTGATTGATTGATTGATTGTATCTTGCTTAACGTCTTGCTAGAGAATTTTTCACTCATATGGAGACGTCACCAAGACCGGTAAAGGGCTTTAAATTTAGGCCTATGCTCGGCGCTTACGGCCATTGAGCAGTGAGGGTTCTTTAGCGTGCCACACCTACTGCGACACGGGACATTTAAGAAAATCTATGAGGAACCGTGACATTCACACCTGATGCCGAGCGTTTGGTGATGGAACTGTCACTACCTATTTTAATGACTTAGGTCTGTCGCAGCCGGGATTCAAACCCCGGCCTTCCGCATGCGAGGTGCAATTTTTCTTCTGGTGATGATACGGGTTAGAATAGGTCCTCAGTATCCTTTGCTTGTCGTAAGAGGAGACTAAATGGGGCGGTCCTTCGGATGAGACCGCAAAAACTGAGATCCCATATCACAGCATTTGTGGCACGATAAAGATCCCTCTCTGCTAAAAGTCCTTAAGCGCCGAGCATAGGCCTAAATTTTGCAGCCCTTCACCGACAATGGTGACGTCTCTATATTAGTGAAATATTCTTGAGAGGAACGTTAAACAATAATCAATCAATCTTTTTCTTTTTCCACTTCCTGTGGGGATCCGGATTGAATAGGTCCTCAGTACCCCCTTGGTTGTCGTAAGAGGTGACTAAATGGGGCGGTCCTTCGGATGAGACCCCAAAAACCGAGGTCCCGTGTCACAGCAGGTGTGGCTCGATGAAGATCCCTCCCTGCTCAATGGCCATAGGCGCTGAGCATAGGCCTAAATTTTGCAGCCCTTCACCGGCAGTGGTGACGTCTCCATATGAGTGAAATATTTTTGAGAGGGACGTTTAATAATATTCAATCAATCATTCAATCTTCTTCCGCTTCTCATACAAAGTTTATCCGGGCCATTTTTTTTTGCATCTTGACATAGGCCTTTGAGATATTTGGTATGTGGATATACCATGATAAGACTGTCGCGTACCAATTTTAATGACATTTGACCTTGACCTTTTTATAATTATAAAGGTCAATTAATAGAACTTGGAGGCTTTTTTGTTGTCCAGATCATAACTTGTTTGTCTTTTGATAGAGGCCTTTGATATTTGGTATGTGGGTATACCATGATAAGATACATGTAGTGTTACGTGCCAATTTTGATGACATTTGACCTTGTCCTTTGATGTAATAGTAAGAAATAGAATTTTTTGGTTATGTCTTTGATATTTGGTATGTTGGTACAGTACACCATAATAAGACAAAGTGTCGCGTGCCAGTTTTGCTGACCTTTGGTCATGACCTTTTATGTCAAGGTCAAATAATAGGATTTTTTGTCCAGACCATAATTTTTTTGTCTTTTGACATAGGCCTTTGATATTTGATGTGTTGGCAAGTTTGATTTACTATCACGTTCACTACATTGTTCCTTGTCTAAATCCCATATGCATATAGGTGAATGTTATGTACCGTAAGTCTTAATTTTCCACTTGAAAGATGATCCCTAAATATGTAATTTAAAAGCTTTGGAAAATAATTCTTCCTAGTTAATATTTGTCACACACGCACGCACCCCACCCCCCAACATATATATATATATATATATATATATATATATATATATATATATATATATAAGACGAGGCGAATTTGACTCCACTTTTTTGACACACTGTTTTTCCCTATAATAGCTCTAAAACTTCATTGTTATTTCGGATTTCAAACATTTCGGTTGAGCATCACTGAAGAGACATTATTCATCTGGTGCATCAAAATTGGTACCGTATAAGTTTTACTTTACGGGACCAAGTCTTAGAATTATATCCACCTGATTGAAACTGCTTATCATGTTGTATTGTGTTGTGCCTGCTTTAATGCATTGATTAATAAATATTACAGGATACATTTTAGTATATCTGCGTCTTGTTTACATATTGTCAAATGACTCGGTGAGTTTGGATGACCACAATATGCCGTTCTTTCAATGTGATTTGTCACTTAGGACTTCCCGTGGGGATCCGGGTTAGAATAGGTCCTCAGTACCCCTTGCTTGTCGTAAAAGGCGACTAAATGGGGCGGTCCTTCGGATGAGACTGCAAAAACTGAGGTCCCGTGTCACAGCAGGTGTGACACGATAAAGATCCCTAGGTTCCTGCTCAAAGGCCATTTAACGCCCAATCTGATTAAAATAAGATCTTTGATCCGCTCCGTTATTGTTATACATAACAATAACGGAGCGGATCAAAGATCTTATTTTAATCAGATTGATTTAGCGCCGAGCATTTTGCAGCCCTTCACCGGTAGTGGTGACGTCTCCATGTGAGTGAAATATTCTCGAGAGGGACGTTAAACAGCAATGAATGAATCAATCAATAGAACAAAATAAACAATTTCATTGAAATTATGAGAAGCCCCGCCCCAAAATTAGCATGCTCTCTCAAGCGACGTGTCGCTCTATAATGGTCCGGAGTGGAGCATGTTGAACTTGCCAAGGTCGCTGCTAAAAAAAGAGTGTTTGTCCCTAGTAATGGCATTGATAAGACTTATCAGTAAGTTATAACCCTGAAACAAGGTCATTTAATAGGCCCATCAAGGTACATAATGCTATAACGGAGAAACATTAGACAATATAAACTCAGGGGCATCTGTTTTCCGTGTTTGTACCTGGTTGGTTAGTTGATACACAGTAACCGGTATTTTTTCTGTAATAATAATAGTAGGGGTCTATACATACACCCCCCCCCCCTGATAAACAACACAGGGTTACTCAAAGATTTTGGTTCAAAATAGCTCGAAAATTTTGCTTCTATTGTTACCATCCCAAAGTTCTTTCTGATCAGTAATCAGTGATTTGGATGGGGTTAATCCAATTCATTTTGTCTTGGATTCATGGCCTTGATTTGTTGTTGCTACCCACCCTTTTTTTGTGGGCAGGCAATATTTTTATGCTAGTCTTTTTACATATGTGTATGCAATAGGGGGTTATCTTGTTAGACCCCCTATCGGATGGTTTTATTTTGTGTATCTTACACATTATGCTACCTTCATCACCCGATAAAACAACAAAGAAAGACATTTTACTGTAGGCCTATATATATGATGTACAAAAAAACGTTTTTGTGAAGTCCGTGGGGAAGTTGGTGCAATCGCACTTTCTGGTAAGATTTTCAATCATGGTTGAGGGGTTTTATTTGGTCTATTACGCTCAGATTCTGCATTGAACTATTGATTTTGTCGTTAAAGATCTTATACATTGTATAAATAGTTCTGAAAATGTTTCAAAAAAATACATGTACATGCAGTATTTTTGTACGTTATAGAATTAGTTTCACAAATATTTAGATATTATGAAAATGACGAAACACTTTTATAGGTTGAGCTAAATCAGAAATATTTTTTTCTGATGTACTCCATTATTTTTAAATATTAAAATTCTATATATCAAATTTATAGACAAGGAAAAAGCAGAAGTGTACATGTGCTGTCAAATTGTTATGTGTGAAAATTGTATGTCTTTGAATCCTTGAATAAATATCTGATGAGGCCTCCCAAAAAATATCATGCTTTATATCTTTGTATGCAGCACGCATTCGAATTCATTTAGTGGTGGATCCAGTGCTGGGGGGTTGGATGCCCCCTTTTTTTGTCAGAAAATTGTGAAGGTAAATATTAACGCATTACAAGAGTGGAACCTCCCCCTTTCAAAACCAAAATTAATGGTAGAACCCTCCCCCCTTACTTAAAACAAAAATCACGGATCTGCCCGTCATTGTTGTTGATCGGATTTCAAATGTGTACGTGACAATTCATTAAGCACTGTCAATTTCATGTCTCACTATTACAGTTAGAAGGAATTATCTTGTAATGTACAAATGGGAAATGTTATACAATAATCACAAAATAGCACAAACAGAATAACGAATCCTTAGAATTATGCACAAGTCATCCGTAGTATTTTCATCGAAGAATCTGAAACGGGTCCATTCTAGTCCCCTACCGACGAAGTCGAAGGGACTTTAGGTTTGCGCTCCGGCCATCTGTCTGTCAGTCCAGTTTTCCGCACTTTCTCTCTCTGTTTTTGCAGATATTTATTTGATATTTGGTACGTTGCTTTGCTACAACATGTTACAGATCAAGTTCGAATTTCGTCTCGGTCGGTTGATTTTTCACTTAGTTATGGCCCTTGAACTTAGAAAAATAGCATGAATTATCAGTTTTCCGAACTTTGGGTGTGCTTGCAGATATTCATTTGATATTTGGTATATTGCTTTGCCATAACAAGTTACAGATCAAGTTCAAATTTCGTCTCGGTCATTTGATTTTTAAAGTTATGGCCCTTGGACTCAGAAAAAATAGCATGAATTGTTAGTTATATCCAAGTTTTCTTATCTCTGTAAATAAGAATACTACACTCATTAAAACTTCTAGCATAGTAATACAACAATATAGCTAAATTATTCATGATCACCTACATGTCACAGTTTATTGACTTGGTTAAAGACCTAAACCTAATTATAGATTTGTCTTTTTTCCTGGTCTAGTCTCTACTTGAATAGTAGAATTTCCAACCATTCCTAACCTGGTTCCCCAATATTCCCTTTTACCATAACTTACATAATGAACTTTGAAAATTGTTGTGGTATAGTAATTTTAGCAACCGGTAGGGGACTATGTATTGCCAGACAATACTCTCAGAATGCTTGTTTTTCCCCCCAAAATAAAGTTCCTTAAAAATAAATTACTACGTCCGAAACGCGTATAATGTTTCTACAAACCAGAAATCGTGTGACTAAAGCAAAAAGCTTCATTAACTGTTGTATTGCATTAAAACAGGCTATCGAAATTGCTAATAAATCGATAACGAACTTTAAAATTCACTTAAGAATACATGTACCATCCAAGGTCACATCACTCTAGATAATGAAAAAGAAAATTGCACAAGGCAGTCAAAACAATTAAATATGCTGATGAGTTTTTAAATGTAAATTAATTTTTTTTTTATCAAACAGGTAAGAAATATTGTGTGTTGTGTAATGCAGTTTTATACAGCCTTCTGGTTCGTGTTATCATTGTCATTTGTCAAACATGGTAACCTTTCATCTGTTGAAATGTTATTAAAGTTCTTAATTCACTATCTCCGTTTGAAAGACGTAAAAAGCCTTTACATCGCGTACGTAGACGAGTTTAATAACCCCCTCCAAATTACTACAATGTTGTTTGACAAACCCACAGAATAAATTAAGAGTATTTCAAAAGAATCCCATCTTTAGAGTTTACTGCGTCGAACAATGCATCTATTTTGAAAATGTTTGACTTTTTTGTAAATTATGACATGTTACATCATGGAAATTTATATTTATTTAAGCATGGGGTATTTAGAATATGTTTTTGAAAATGATTTTAAGAGCTTGTCTACGAGAAAACCATGCAAATATATAAAAATGAAGGAAATGGTGGTCATCAATATCATTTCTAATCATTTATATCATTGGAGTATATGGTCGGAATAATTATAATTTGAGGTCAATTTATTGATAGGTCGTTTCTATTTTTAGTAACAGCGCATTCTGTATTTACACGTGGATTAGTCTTTGAACACAAGAAAAATCCTTACATATTAGGGTTTCAAAAATGCAAATCAATTCTGAAGACTTATGAAAAGAATGGATTTTTTATGATATTTCCATGTAAACTACTTATGGAGAAATCATGTTTGACATCATAAGTGTCCATATAGAGATTACATGGAGCCTGTAATTTGGCATTGTGCCAAACTTTTTCATTTTGTGTTATATGGTCAATTTTGAAATAGGTGTTGCTGCAAAAGTAACGCTTAAATTTCTTTAAAAGTGTATAATACTTGAATATCAAATTCTTGTCTGTAAAATATAAAAAATTGTACTTTGGACTTTTGGCCGTTCATTTGCAATTAAAATTTAAAAACTGACAAAAATGAACATTTTTAAGCATTTAAAATTATCTTTTAAAAGATTAAAGATTTAAAATTTGTGATATTAGATGCATAATTTGTTTTGAAATTTAAGTTTATTTATAGATTTAACATTTTCTAATAAAAAAATCCCAGTAATCTACTATTTTATATGAAAAAGGGGGTCTTTTAATAAAATAGACCTGTTGCTGGATTTACCTCCCCTTTGATGCACTCTTCATACGTAGAAGGTATAAAATGATAGCAATATTATAGAATGTTATGATTCCAACTTGAAATGGGATTTGAGAATTTGTACATCATGTTTATGTGATATCAGTGAAAGACATAACAGTATCTGTGAATGTAATCCAGAAATTTCTAAATATTGTCAGGGTTTAAAAAGTATCCGGTACTTCGTCCTGTTATACTGCACACTAGTACTAGTGGTCAGGCATTTTGTCATTGAAGAATTGAAAGCGTTCTTTCCTTGATAATTCATGCATTAACTGAGAATAATTAGATGTTATATGGAGGAAATCAAAGAAAATATGCATCTATAGTCAGTCCAGATGGAGCATGTGAGGATCTAGTGTTACTATGGCAACACTTTTATTTGTTTTAGAATATCAATATTGTGACTCTCATACAACTTTTCAAAAGTTACATTGCTGTCTGGCTTAGTATTTGCGATTGAGTTTGATTATTTCATAATGTTTTCAATAACCAGTCAGATTTAAAAAAATAATAGATTTATCCTTATTGTATCCATGGGAAAAGCAAATCTATGAAGAAATATGATCCAATTGCTTTTGGTATATTTAAGTCTCTGTAGGACCACAATGTAAACTAGTCATTTGTACTAATTGTGCTATCCTGTCTAAATAAAGAATTTATTATATATAGCATAATATAAATTGGCATGAAATTTGTTTTTAAAAATTGCATTTTAAAAGTACACAAATATCAATTTTGTTAAATTACAACTATTCATACGATGCATATTATTTTTTTAAAAACGTTATTTTTTTCAAATTTGCAATCTGTCACCATGGCAACCAGGACCCATAGCAACAAAAAAATATTGATACATACTTCTGGTCATCTGATGTGAAATCATAAAATTATATAAGACTTGAAAAGATAACAAGGACCATGCATGGCAAACAGGTTTAGGTGGCTACCGGAATTAAAGCTCTACAAGCAGGAAAAAATGCCCAACTTGAAGTATTAAGTACTAGTCTCTGTAAGAATCATGCAGAAGGTGGCATACTGATAATCTTGGATTTTAACAAAAATTTCCATAACTCTTCGTTACAATGGTATATAATGACATACAAAGTAAAAATTCTGTGCGACAACGGTTGCTATGGAAAATTCAATATTTGGGTTTCCATAGCAACCAGTGCATAGTGAATTGCAAAGTGAACAAAAGCACAATTTTTGAAATTTGTATATGGAAGAAAATATAACGTTTCAAAATAAAGTGACAATTTATTTGGGAGAGGCAAGGGTTACCTCAAAATAAAAATATACAATAATAATCAAATACTGTTATATGGTGCATGTAGAGGATATTGGAATAGGCATGGTTTTAATATCAAACAATTTTCTGTAAATTTGACAATTTTATGGTATTTTAAATACATATTACTAAAATTTTCGGAAAAGTGCCAAATTCTGGTGCATAATTTCAAAACAATGAATATTAAGTGTACTCAAAACAAAAATCAAAAGAGTCGGAAACACACACAGTAATGGTTGCTAGGCAACTATTTTGGGCCCATTTATAACACACTAAAACATGAATATTTACAATGTATGAATTGAAATGATAATATTCACTAAAACTAAATACAATTCATAATGCTCCACAATATTTAAGTGACAATTCGGACCCAATGGAGACTTTAGACTTAACCATATCACCATAGCAACCAATTTTCCTTAGCAACGAACATAAAGTTTCAAGTTGTAGGATTCAAATGCAATGAAGTGAGGATATGATACAATTATACCAACATATAATTTTCTACAGATATGTCAGGCCTATTGAAGACATCACATTTAACCATATCTCCATAGCAACCAATTTTCCCACCTAGCAACAACCATAAAATTTCAAATTGTACTATTTAACTTCACTGAAGTGAGAATTTCATGTAAATATATCACAATAAAATTCTCTATTGACATGTTGGACCCACTGAAGACATTATATTTAACCATGTTTCCATAACAATAAATTTTCCTTAGCAACACACCTAAAATTTCAATTTGTATAATACAATTGCACTGAAATCAGAGTATAATACAAAAACATCACCACATAATTCTCCATTGACATGCATTCTATGTCTACATCTTTGGAATTATTTTACATTCATGGTAAAATTGTAGTTTACAATACATATCGACAATTTTACTTTTGTAAAATTATCAGATCTACATGTAAATAAACATAATTATATCCAAGCTGCTCCTAAAACTATTATACCTAAATGTTTACAGCTTTATTCTCTTTATGAGTATCAATCAATTGTACTTTAGCAACATGCATTACAATGAATGTATTAGCATTTTATAAAAAATTCCTTTCAAGAATCATCATACACATAATAGGTATCAATAAAAAAACATTGATCAAAATTCTGATGTGCTAATATTAATTGTAAGTAAGCACTGAAAGCAAACAGATGTAAAAACAATTCAATTGGATAATACAGATGTTATTTCCTCAATGGCCTCTACTTTTTCAATGAGAGATAAGGCTGATTCAATGTCCTCAGGACGTTTGGACTGTGTTTTCTTTTCTGCAGCCAATCTGGAGAAAAAGGAAGCAATTTGACTGGGTTCCAAATACTCCGATGATGCAAATACTTTTATGCCATTTTCCATGGCCACACGCATGTTTTTTTGTAATGGCAGAAGGATTAGCTCTACTTCCAGTGTTTTCTCCATAAAAAAAACTGATTTTAAATATGCCTTTACTTTTTCTGAGAAACGCACTTTCTTCCTGTCCTTTTTCAATGCCCATCCTTGGTCACTCTTCTGACTGGATTCCTGCACTATGCTGCTCTGCTGGTCATGATCAAGTTTTGAAATGTTCAGCTTCTCAGACAAATTGGTGCATGCATCATACCATCTTAGCTTGATTTTGTCGTAAGTGGTCATTTGCTGGAGGTCAAAGTTGTGGTCTCCAAGTAGGCAATGCTCATGCATAGCATTAAAGGATGAAAAGGCCTGACTGCATCCCTCTGGACAACCAAACCCATTATCTACAGGTGTTGCTTTGATAGATCCTTCTACTTTTGATGGCAACTTAAAGTCCTCAATGATCTTCAATGACCTACAAAAGGTTATAAGTATATAATATATATATATATATATATATATATATATATATATATATATATATATATATATATAAAAGAAATAGAATAAACAGTACACAAAGTTAAAATTTTAACGCAAGCGCTTTCATTTTATAATCCTCAGGTGTTAAATTTTAAAATAGTAACGCCTGAGGATTATAAAATGATTATAAAATATCTTATACCGGACACTGTGATTTTAAAAAAACCCAATTTGGATATATATATATATATGAAAGTGTATACACACACACACACACACACACACACATATATATATATATATATATATATATATATATATATATATATATGAAAGGTGTATTGATTGCTTTTGCTGACTGATAAAGTAACATAAATGATTTTGTTTTCGATATGCACACATGTATTACCTTTCATCATTGTTGTAAACTGTGTCGTGATCATTTTGAATTTCTATTTTCTGTCCACAACCTATATCATATGATCTCCAAGCATGCAGCGATCCATCATCTTTGATCTCAATGTTTGACAGTTTGGAGATTCCTTTTATAAGACCAGTGGCTGAATCTGAAGGGGAAATCATGATTTCTGCATGTGCTGCCTGACAGCTTGTGATTCCTCCACATTCATCAAGGGCTGCCTTCATGTCAGAAGCACTTAAAACACTTTTTCCCTCTGTCACACTTTTTCGAATTTTTGCCCTCATGTGAGCTATTTTGGCATCGCAATAGGATTTTCCACTTTGTGCCTCACTGAAGTCATATCTCCTGACTAGGACACCTGAAATACATGTGTATAAAACTGACTTAGAACCCTGAATATTGTTATGTGAATTATTTGACATATTTTAATTAATACAAGCATTGAATTATTGTTCTTTCCCAATAATCTTCATTAAAACAATGCGTGGAATGATTCAAATCATGATACGCATATCATTAATTCAGCAAACGAATAAACAATATCTTACATTAAATGAAGGTACTTTTAAATAACTTAGAATTAAAGATATCTTTATATAATTGATCATTAATTCAATTGAAGAGAATAATAATCCGACTAAAGTGTGGAATAATTCAATTACTGTTTCCTTCAATTGATCATTAATTAATATTTTGTGTCCTTTAATTTAGCAATTAATAATATCAACAATTGAGTTAATGTAGGCATGCAATAATTAAAAATCAAAGATTCATGTATCATTGATTTTTTGATGGTATTTTTTATTATATTGTTGCATGCATCAATAGAATTACAGATACCTATATAAATAAAACAATATCTTCAGTTACAAATTTGCATGTATCCACGATTAGTATACATGTAATCTGCATACCTGTTCTATGGCTAATGGAAGGCAATGACAGCCACAAATTTCCACAGTGGTAACATCCCGCATTATCACTACGTAGGAATACAGAGGTGATGTGTGGTAGCTGCTTTCTAAGAGTATGTAGAGTGTGCTCCAACAATTGTGCAACTGCATTCCAGTCTTGTTTGGTAGATTCCAAGCAATGAGTAAAAGATCTATTCTGAAATTTAAAGGTTTGAAATATTACATCAATTGGAAAATTTTAAATATATTCATATGTTCTGCCATCCTGATATATATATATAAAGAGAAAGTAATCTTTCTAGTTTATATAATTAGCAATATGAATGTACATGTTTTGAATGGAGTGAAAGCTTTAATGTAAGAATCAAAATACTTACCTTCAATTCATTTCCAACTTTGTAAATACAGACTGCAACATGCCAATTAATACCCTTTTGGCCAAACCATTCACTCTGTTTCTCTATATAAGACATGGGTAGAAATTTCATGGCCCAATCCATGACTAGTACAGCCTGCTCTGGTGTAAGGTCTTTCAACATATCGCTTCTACATTTGTCTTGGTTGATGGTACGTACAACATGTCTCTTCCAATCCATAATTTTCTCATATGAGGATTCTATGTCAGCATGCATATCTGACTGCAAATCAGATGGAATTGACCCTGTATCAAGTAAAAAGTAGATCATTAAACATGGTACATTCACTCATGGGTATGTATACATATGTGCAACACATGTATTGTATTAGTTCGGGCTTTATGGACCGTGGATATCATCCTGGTTAGATCAGTGGTCAATGACTAGTAATTGCAGGTGTGCCGGGTTCAATTCCCAGTCCAGCCCAGTTTTTTCTCCTCGCCTACACATTACATTATGTAAATATAATACACAAATATGGTTCTGATTTTCATTGAACATAAACAAGAGGCCCATGGGCCACACCACTCACTCAAGTCACCTTGGCAGGGATTTTTCTACCAAAAATTATTTGGTACCACATTTTCCCATAAAGGAGGAAAATTGAGAGCCACATGCTCAAACTAAACGAGGAAAGTGTTTTTTAAAATGGTGCAAAATCATGCAATCTGAGCATACAATTTTTGCATTTTCTTGATTATCTCCCCTTTGAAGGGGACATGGCCCTTCATTTCAACAATTTGAATCCCCTTTAACCAAGGATGATTTGTTCCAAGTTTGATTGCAATTGGCCCGGTGGTTATGGAGAAGAAAAGTTTACAGACAGACAGACGGATGGATAGAGAGACGTGATCAGAAAAGCTCACTTAAGTTTTCAGTTCAGGTGAGGTAAAAATTATAATTACTTATGAAATGAAGACGCAATCATCATGATAGCTTTACCAGTATTTGACATACCTTCAAAATGCTCCAGTTGACGTTTAATTTCAAGAACAGTACTTGGTAGCAATTCACATCTATCACACTTCAGATCATGTGTATGGTCATTGCAGGTCTGCTGTAGATTTTGATTTGTAGGATCACTAAGTGCATAATTCATACAGTGGTCTGCGCAGTTGTCTTTTTGTTTGAGGTGAGCTTTGAAGTCTGTCTTTAAATACAATTTTGCAGCATGTAAATTTTCCTTATACTCCTTGAACTGAGAAATCGTGTCATTATCTGGTGTGTAGGTTTCCATGATTTTCAGAATTCCTACAATAGTTTCAAACCCTGCAGCTCCGTCATCAGCCAAATTGTCAAGTCCTTTCAAGTTTGTTCTTTGTGATGCAGGACAAGTACTTAAAATTCTAAATAATGTAGCCCTTGAAAGAGGGATGAAATCAGTTTCTTCACAGAAGGATTGGTATATCTGTACCAGGGTGGAATGGCAGGCAGTCCTGACTACTTGTGGAATGGTTACAAGTTCTCCACTCTGAAGATGCATTTCTTTCGTACCAAATGAAGTTACCTGAAAATATTTTTGCCATTTAGTTTAGTATACCATGTGATCGAATTTCTGTGCTATGGATCGGATAGATTGATTTATTATTTCAAATGTATGAAAAGTGCAGTATATGATAAATAGAATATTATACGCTAAAATCCATACCATATGTCGTATCAGCCTCCGGGCCCCATATCAACCCTTGGGCCTTTGGCCCTCAGGCTGATAAGAGACCACTCCGGCTGATACGACATATGATATGAATTTTAGCATATAATATTCCCTACTTATGAAGCTGCAGTTTTGATATCAGCCAGTACATGATCTCTAAGTAATTCGTGTTAATGTTTCTAAGATGTTAGTTCACTATATCTCAGTACATGATCTCTAAGTAATTCATGAGACTGTTTCTAAGTAGTTAGTTCACTATGCCTCAGTACATGATCTCTAAGTAATTCATGTTACTGTTTCTAAGAAATTGGTTTGCTATGTGAACTGCCAGTACATGATCTCTAAGTAATTCATGTGACTGTTTCTAAGTAGTTAGTTCACTATGCCTCAGTAAATGATCTCTAAGTAATTCATGTTACTGTTTCTAAGATGTTAGTTCACTATGTCTCAGTACATGATCTCTAAGTAATTCATGTTACTGTTTCTAAAAAATTGGTTTGCTATGTGAACTGCCAGTACATGATCTCTAAGTAATTCATGGTACTGTTTCTAAGATATTAGTTCGCTAGTTGCCAGTACATGATCTCTAAGTAATTCATGTTACTGTTTCTAAGATATTAGTTCGCTAGTTGCCAGTACATGATCTCTAAGTATTTCTTATAACTGTTTCTAAGAAAGTGGTTTGCTATGTGGTCTGACAATTCATGATATAAGTAAGTACTTTTTCCAATATGTTAGTTCACTATGTCTCGGTACATGATCTATAAGTAATTCATACTACTGTTTCTAAGATTAGTTCACTATGTCTCAGTACTATATCTCAAGTTATTCCTGTTACTGTTTAAATAAAAAATGGTTTACTATGTGATCTGACAGTATATAATCTCTACATTCTACATTGATGTTACTGTTTCTAAGACGCGAGTTTACTAGGTACCAGCATATGATATGTTCTTTTAGTAATCGGGGTTACTGTTTCTAAGTAATTGGTTATTTTGTGGACTGCCAATACGAGCTGTTTAAGTAATTACAGGCATCGATTCTAAAATGTTGGTTCATTATGTACCAGTACATGATCTATAAATAATTCATGTTACTGTTACAGATATAGTTTACGCTATTAATTTTAAGAGCAGCTAAATTTGGCAAAAGCTTTAGGTTGGGAAATATCATGTAATTGTAGCAGGGGCTATTTCCCTTATGATTTTGAATTCATACATACATTGTAACTATAATAATAATTGCATTTTCCTCAGTTGTAACCATGCCGAGGCTTCCTCGGCCAGCCGCAAACGAGTCTGCAAAAAAAAAAAAAAAAATCAAAAAGAACGAGAATTGATAACCAGTCGGCGAAAGCAGTCAATCAGCCACTAAACATCGATTACGAGAAATTAGCTGCAGAGATTTTGAAACAGCAAAATGACAGCAAGAATCAAAACCATGTAGAAACGGAGGAATCAGCAGAGTCAACTGTAGCTCAGTCCTCTGGCACTGTGGATCAGCCGAATAGTCCTGACACGAGCAATAACATCTCTACTTTAATTAACCAAATATTTAATACAGGGAGCTTTCAGGGAATCCCCATACTTGGCCAAACAACTAACACACGTTCCATGCCAGCTTTTGCACACTTGACACCGATAGCATGCGACTTAATACAAGCCTCTCTCAACCCTGCTACAAAAAAGGCATATCTACATACATGGGATAAGTTGTGTCATTGGTCAGCATCAAAGCTTACTCTCCCATTACAAATCTCTACAATTTGTAACTTTTTGGCTCACCTATATGAAAACAATTATTCGGCAAGCACGTTAGCATCACAGGTTTCCGCCATTTCATTTCTTCATAAAATTTTTAACTTGCCAGAAGCATTTTCTAGTACAAAAATTGTTAAAAGGCTGTCAAAAATCATGTCATGGGGCAGACATTGATGTTACTGTTTCTAAGACGCGAGTTTACTAGGTACCAGCATATGATATGTTCTTTTAGTAATCGGGGTTACTGTTTCTAAGTAATTGGTTATTTTGTGGACTGCCAATACGAGCTGTTTAAGTAATTACAGACATCGATTCTAAAATGTTAGTTCATTATATACCAGTACATGATCTATAAGTAATTCATGTTACTGTTACAGATATAGTTTACGCTATTAATTTTAAGAGCAACTAAATTTGGCAAAAGCTTTAGGTTGGGAAATATCAGGTAATTGTAGCAGGGGCTATTTCCTTTATGCCTTCTATATGATAAATCTAGAAGTTAAAACATGTTTCCCGCAGCTAGTTATTTTTCATGTCAACAAACAAGTAATTACTGTAGTTGTAAAACTGTCATTTATTAATGACAAGAAGATATCAAGATAAACAATTAGGGAGATCCTACTTTCTTATCAAATTGTACATAGACTTGGTTTAGGATCTCCCAAAGTTACATGTTAAGATATAGTGTGAAAATTATAATCACTATGATGAAAAATAAGGTGGCAACAAACAATAGGCCACCAAAATCCAATAAACATTGGATTTTCCGCCACCCAAGGGAAACAACATATAAACATGCCAGAGGAAAGAAAATCCTCTTTAATATCAGAAAATCTTGAGAAAAGGAAATTCAATAATACATAACACAACAGAATACTTATACAATTTCAAATAGCCAGCAAAACTCCTGATTCTATGACCTGGATTACATCAGTGTAACCTATTTAGCACATCCAGGAGTACATGTATACTAGCAGCACAGGTGTAGGAGAAAGTAGCAGACATAATCTGGCCTACTCATCACTAATAACTTACATATACTAAGAGTCATAGAATGATGGCAGACATAATCTGACCCATCTAATGTTGATATGAAGACGGTCTATGGGAGGATGGCAGACATAATCTGACCCATGTAATGTTTATCTGAAGACGGTTTCTGGGAGGATGGCAGACATAATCTGACCCATCTAATGTTGAGTGATCTAGTGACACCTATAGGGGAATATGACAGACATAAACACGACCTAATGTTTACTTTTTAGTCACTTTTAAAGTAAATCATCAGATATGACTATGCCACTTTTTTTTCGATTTTGCATGATTCTTACAGAGACTAGTACTTAATATATTTACTATAATCGAGAGTCCAAAGACAGATTTTTGATATATCGTAAATATACTTCTTCTCTACAAGATAAAAGTAATTTTGAATACATCAAAGCGTTACTTTTTGACTACTAGTTGATTCAAAAGTTATCATTTTCTGCCATTTATCAAAATCTGGAATCGTGCCAAATTTGTGACCTTTGTGCACTTAAACGGAAGGAAAATTTTAGAGTCCCACTAAACAATATGAATATGTATATCCAGTTGTTTTACAAACTGTGTCAATTTTTAAAAATCCGTTTTCAATAACCTGTTAGAATTTTTAAATAGAAAGGGTAAAATATACATAATTTTACCCTTTTGTCAGAACAAAATTGCTATTTTTAGTAACATGGCTGCAAATCCCTATCCAATGACTACACCCCCGAAAAAAATATGCCAAAGTATTTGATATTGATGTACTTTATTACACTCAAAATATGTTGTTGATCCGACAACCTTGCTTCCATCACATTTTGCATGGTTTTCTCGTAGACAAGCTCTTAAGATGTCAGTGGTAAGGCTATGCACTTGAGTGGTCTGTGGCGACATCATGTCTAAATTATTCACGACTGCCATAAGTTTACACTTGCAGCGAAAAAAAAAATAAAATAAAAAGATCGTGCAACATGATTTTGCTATGTTAATAAGAAATTTCAACTGTGTTTTTATTTTATTTTTAAACTGACTATTGCCACAAAAGATCGCTTTATGACTGATTAGAAGTATGAGATGCAATTTATATCATTTGTTAAGAAATGCGGCAAATCTGACATTATAGACCAGCTGTTCACAAATAAACTACATTCAAAATTACATGTATAATGCATCAATGACAAATCATTAAAGGCATTGTGAAGCGTTCCTCCGATGACAAATCACTAAAGAGACCCTCGATGCATCAAATGAATCTTTAAATCCTAGAGTAATTATAGATATCTTCAGTTAATTGAATTTTTGTTAATTTAGTGCTCTATACCTATGTAACCTGAAAAGAGCTCTTCAGTGATATGATTTTTGAGTACCATGTCTCCTTTTGTCACTGACCTTGGCCTTTTTCATCAATAGGGATCCCGTTTATGGAACGCCAAATTAGCATAAACTCAAATAATTTAAGATATCTTTAATTATTTTAAGATATCATAAATTCATTTCATGCACGCAACAACTCGTTCAAAAATCTCTTCAAATAATTAATGATATCTTGAATTCTGAATTATTGCGCGCATTTATTTAATTGTTAATAGCATTAACTAATCTGCTGAAATGATGAGCACTATATTTGAATTGTTACTCACTTCAAATGTATTAATGATATCAGCAAATGAATTGATACTCGCTACAATTCAATTTAAGAGAGCAATAATTCAATTAATGCGCTCTTTAATCATATTCTCTTCAATTGAATCGTAGTGCGTATCAATTCAAGTAATGAGCGAAATAATTGAATCATTGCTCTCTTCAATTGAATCAATGATATTAATTCAATTGATGCGCGCAATAATTCTTTTAGAGAGAGCAACTGAATTAGAGATATCTTCAATTCAACATATCCACAATTAATGGATTACATTATAATGATCTCTTTAATTGAGTCGTTGCTCTCTTTAAAAGAATTGATACGTGCATTAATTCCTTATACAAAAGCTTTGTACATAAATAAATGAAGATATCTTCGATTGAATTAAAGAGATCATCAAATCATTTATACTGAGCTCCAAGTGCACTTTTGCGAGCTATCATTCCACCACATTAATGCGCGCATCAATTCAATTATTGCTCTCATCAACTGAATTAATGTACGCATGAAATCAAATATTGCGCTCATCAATTGAATTAATGCGTACATCAAATCCATTATTTATATCATCAGTTGATTTGATGCTCTCATCAATTGAATGGACGAGAGCAATAATTGATGTTATGGACTCAGTAATTGAATTAATGATATCTTCAAATAACTGAATATATCTTCAATTATTTCAGTTTATGTCAATTGGGCGCACCATACCCGCATTATGCAAATTCATATTCATACAGCATTATATGACATGTGTTTTAAAAGATATATTAAGAGTAAATAAACTTATATTCATTTTATTTTAACAAACGCAAACCACACAATGATACATTATTTTCAAACAAGCGTCTCTCAGGCATCTTCTGTCAACATCCCTATCATTATGTAAATACACTTTTTGAGGAAAGAATTTTAATTTTGGAAAAATATGAGAGGACGTCGAATCTAAATTATTCGGAACTGGCACATGTTATTTTAGATTTGTTAACGCGTCCCTTACGCAAGGTTTCGTAATTTCATAAAAATTAATTACCCACGAGTTTCCAGACCAGTTCTCCCAGAATTTAGTAACTTATATGTGCCAACTCTTTTCCTTGAATATTATAAACAAAACATTGTATAAAAGAATGAAAGTTTTAACGTATCTTCAGATATCAGTCTACAATATAAAAATAATGGATCTTCTAATTGATAAATCTGATCAATAGATACATACATGTATTCAGATAACTAGTTTTATTTCTAATCAAACCATGCAATTCCTGCAGTATTATTACACGTATGGAATTTATTTCTTTTAATGCTATTCAAGAAAAAAGTTAAGTTTTGAAAATACATTTAAGAAATAAAATTTATTTTTGAAAATACACAAGGGCTTTACGCCAGCATAGCGCGTTTCATGGAGAGTATGCCAGTGTGAAGCGTTGTATTTTTTTTTTTCAAAAATGAAATTTATTTTCTGTCGAAATATCTAGCCATTAAGATAGACGTACTATATTCATCAATATTCATACGCACGTTGTTGACATCTGCATCGTGAGGAAATGGCTATCATTACAACTGGTAAAGATATCGAAGGCAAAAACATTGGAAATGTCAATGTTATGGTATGAACTGCAACGTTTCAAGATCATGTTGTCCAAATAAGCGATTGAAAAATCTTCTGGGGGGTGAAATGAACATTGACAATTTTTTGGTTCACAAAGATCAAGATCCCAGTTGTAATGGTGTCTAGATCAGATACAAATGATGAAATGAATTTTCTACGTCATTGTAAGCAACAGCAATAAGTGAAGCATCATGAGCAAGATCGAATCAAAGTTTCTGTGAAATTATTGATCTACAATAGAAAAAGAATAGGACTAAGCACAGAACCATGGTTTTATTCAAACAACCTTTTATTAACCTTATCTAAAGCTTTTGATTTCTATGTTAAGATAATTTGTTGACCCACATTGTACAGAAGTAAGGCAAAATAGCTAGACATGCTTTACAAAGACCTCTGTATGGGCGGCGGAAAGGGCAAAAGTACCATATAATAGAAAGAAACCAAAAGTACCATATAATAGAAAGAAACCAAAAGTACCATATAATAGAAAGAAACCAAAAGTACCATATAATAGAAAGAAACCAAAAGTACCATATAATAGACAGAAACCAAAAGTACCATATAATAGAAAGAAACCAAAAGTACCATATAATAGAAAGGAACCAATATAATTCCAATCACTACAAACACTTAATAAATGACAATAAATGCTTAGTCAACGGACTTTTTTTTTTTTACAAAACGAGTACATGTATTGATAGACCTGGTACTAAACGAACAGACGTAATTGCAAAAAACGAACAGTTATCTTTGCAAAACGAAAAATACAAACCACTTCGTACACAGCTGATGATTTTATATGCACAACAATTTAATTTTGCAAATTAATGACAATAAAATTAAAATAAACGGTTGGTCACCATATACACAGATATTGAAATCAAGATACATAAATGAGCAGATATAAAGACCTAACGAATGGACGTGCCAACAATACCCATCATTATATATATTACAAGAATAATTCTGTCTAGTCTCCAGGCCGATAACCACATTCATGTCTAGTGAGAAGATTGTTTTCGTGCAATAAAACAATCCCATAATATTGCAGATTATACTTGTACATTATATTGGTCTATCATTAATAGGACTTTTTCTGCCCGTTCTCTGTTTGAAAATTAGTGTGATGTCTTGAAATTGTTTTGGTATATTACGTGAACATTCATTCACGAGAGGCATTTTCACGTCTTGTTAGTTGTGGTATATGTGAAACTTGTTTCAGTATTTTGGAGATACTCCGTCTAGGTCAGGCGGTTTGCTAGTACTAAGTACTTGAAGTTGATTGAGGACATCTTGTTCTGTAATGATAAAGTCACCTATTCCCTTTAGTAGAGGTCCTGGTCCACGTGGCAGAAGCTAGGGTTCCTAAAAGGTTGAAATGACTGTAGAATACCTAAT
Organism: Ostrea edulis; assembly: GCF_947568905.1. Lineage (NCBI taxonomy): Eukaryota > Metazoa > Mollusca > Bivalvia > Ostreida > Ostreidae > Ostrea > Ostrea edulis. Next base: position 95,482,149 of record NC_079164.1, on the reverse strand, counting down.
TGTGCCTTTTGATTTTAATGGTTGCATCGGCTGGTGCTTATCGTGTTATTTTGCTAATGATTTCACAATACAGCACTATTTACCAGGTGTATGTTTGTAAATGTGTGCTGACTGATTTTTATTGAATTCTTGATAATACTAATAACAATATATCTAAGATACATACACCTACATTACCAGTGTAATAGATTGTGGGTGATTTTACTTTATGTTTTCCAAATAGCATTCGTTAAGACTTGCTATAAAAATACCCACGGCTGCATTTATTACTTGGGCACATATTTGTGATGCATTTTACTCCTGTGTATGATATCCCATTTAATTGTATTATTCATAAAAGACCTGCCTTTGGAGTGCACAATGGTTTACTGTAAACCAACTTTTATTTGCGGTTACTTTATTTCGCGATTCACCAGTGGTAAACTGGTTCGTGGCAAGTAATATTCCTGATCGAGCCTTTTTCGAGCATATGACAGGTTCGCGACGAGAAATATTTGCGACGATGAGGGTCTCGTAAATCTCGCGAAATTTTCTCGCAAGCAAATAAAAGTTGGTTAATAGCATTTCATACGAATATGCTAATCTATGCAGACATGTATGTTTCGTTACATTGATTACACAATATATACTTAAGTAATAAAGGATACAGAATTTCTAGTGACAATATTCTACATACACATCTGGGTGATACAACTCGGTCTACTGATGTAATTCTATTTTAGTTGGCCCGTCCCCCAATATGTTACTTCCGATATTTAACTGTCAAACTGTACTGGTGGCGCTAAAGGGAGAACCGTTTGCCAGGGGAGGCAACCTCATCGATCCAGAGGGCGCTATCGGTATCATCAAGTTCCCAAACAGCTACATCTCCAAGAAGACGTACAGTTACAAAACTCTGGACTTCAAACACTTTAACAACAAGTAAAGCAATCTTTATAATCAAAATGCAATTATTTTCCGAGATATGGCCGAGAAAGTTCTAGAAACAAATTGGCTTGAGTATTTTCTGGTCCATTTTCAAACCTTTCCCATCAAGTTAGTATCACACATTTATGTTTTGTAGAAAAACATGTTGTAATTCCATGAACACAACAACAACTGTCAACTGTATAGCTTCTTATCAATCAAAGTTACATCAATTCAACGACCAAATTTCCAGGAAAATAATGACAGCATTTTTTTGTGTAATATGATCCTGTAATGATACTATGGACCATATAGAAGAAGAGTCATTAAATGACGGCTAACACGTTGTAAAGTGGGCAAGAACATGTAGTCGGCCATTATTACGTCATGTGTTATTCATCCTTAAGAATGGATTTCGTTACACAATACTAATGTTTATGCATGTATTTTAACAAATACTGTTTCCAGTATGTGATGTTTTCTTATGACATGCTGACGATTTCTGTATTTTTAAAACTTTGTTCACTGTATTTGCAGATATCCGGCATTGTCAAAGAGTGGTGTGCGTTTCGTTTACAAAGGAAACGGTAATAGATTAGCACAAGACCTATAGCCAGAACACATTACTCTGAGCGCTGATGAGAAGAAGGCGTTCGTCACTTTACAAGTGAGATCATTTTCCGTTTAATGTCGTGATGCATTGTAAAACTCGTGTGTAATTTAAGATTAATTTGTCCCTGTGTGCCTTTTCATGGCTACAACCATTTACATCCTGTTTCCAGCAATGAACACTGACTAAATGATTTATGCCTGGTATGGCATTAGTACTTATTTCAAATTGAATTTTTGGCCTTTAAAAATGTGCAGTATGAATATTTCAAGTCTGCAGCGAGAATATTACGTAACAAAAGGTCTATTGTTATCCATGTGTGATGGTAACAAATGACTGCAAGTTGTTTCAGCAGCTATTTGATTTATTACTGTAGCATGTACGTAGAACAGGTATTGTTTCAAATATTACAGTTGTCACGAATATGAACGAATTACGACTCATTTTGAAAGAAAAGAAGAGATGGGACTCTGTGTGCACGTTTTTATCATAAACATAGGTGTATAGTTCTACAGAAACATTTATAAAACAAGTATTATTAAAATCTTAATTTAACTCTGATTACTAAATATTTATAAAAATATGATTTTCTATTTAGAATAGAGGAATTTATGTTAAACCACTCCCAACCCTTAAGTTTGCCAGGAAATCGCATTTTTAGTGTTTGGATTTATTGTAGGAAAATAATGCAATTGCAGAAGTTGATTTAGTCAGAGAAAAAATAACTAATGTACGTGGACTAGGATTCAAAGACTGGAAAAAGTATAAACTCGACCCCAGTGACAGTGATGGAGGTATGTGTGTGTGGATGTCTTAAATGATTAATTGATTAATGTATGCTCCTTGACAATTATATATGATATTATACATGTACAAATAAAGAGTTTTACTGATATATTTACATTTTAACAAATGTAAGTTTATGCAAATTACTTTGCATCTAGATTATTTCAAGGTAAAACGAATGGGTAACTTTCAAAAATCCATTCCTTTGATTCGCTGGCATCATTTTGTGTTATATCCACGGTGGCGAATCACGTGACTTTGGCATGACCTATTACTCGGGAAAATGACAAAATTCAACACAAGGCAAAATTCAAACGAATATCAAAATTAAAAAAAAAAAAAAAGCAAAAAGTAACAGCTTTATCAATAACGAATTGTCACATAACTATTATCAACATTTGAATGTTCAAAGGAACCACACACCGAACATCACACAAACGACTTGACTGGGGACCGGTGGTACGGGGCGCCAAATGGAACACCTGTGATTTTGTACTCAAAATCCTATTTTGTGTGGACAAAAATGACTTTTGTTCAACAAAAATGAGTTCAAGTTAACAAAATTGACAACAAATCACAGAAATGAATTTGTTTCAGTGGACAAAAGTCACTTTTATCATGACAAAATTCACTTTTTAGACAAAATTTTATGTTGTATCACAAGTGAATTTTGTATGCAAATTAGTATTATTTGGAATCTGAAAACTAATTTACTTACAAAACTGAGAGATATTCCGACAAAAATCAGTTTTGTGAGGCAAAATTGAATTCTGTCATAACATAATAACTTTTGTTTTACAAAACTATGTTTTTATAAATGATATCTTCAATTACAATTACAAATTTTGTAATATAAAATTATCTTTCAGTGGACAAAAATCATTATTGTCATGACAAAATTCATTTTTGTACACAAAAATCATTTTTGTCATGACAGAATTCATTTTTGTCACCTTTACTTGTAAGCTGCTCACCGATTGGTTGAAACGCTTTCATTTAGCTTCTTCTTTGGTAAAGGTTAGTCGGACTTGGAAGCTATGATAGTAAACAATTATTTGTTGAATATACACGTAAATATTACGCTTATGATAATTTATGTGCCATTGAAAGAAAAAATTCATAGATTTTCAAATACAAAACAATACTTGTTCAGTAATCGGCAAGTACATGATATCATAACCTGTCTCCCCTTTCACCTCAAAAATGAGATTTCAGACTGGAGCATGCTCCTCTCACAGGAAGTCGGGAAAGAGTATGTTAGTCTAAAACTCTTAGTGCGAACATTAAAGTATTGTGCAATCCGTGTGATTGGTGTATCTTTATCGAGCAACTCTCATAACCTTTCTATACTAATGTCTTCATCAGGTATGTCAATTGTTGAAGCCACCATGGCGTTTAGTACCCGGTACTGTCATCGCCTGTACTGCAATGTGAGGGCCTCTTACAAAATTATGATGCGAATTTTCATTTGCATATCCATATTTCGATTCTGTAAACTAATTTGCATACAAAATTAACTTCTGTTAGACAAATTTGACTTTTGTGATACCAAATCCAATTTTTGTGTTCAATTTTCATTTTTGTCTAACAAAACTGAATTTTGTCCACACAAAAATGGATTTTGAGTACAAAGTCTCGAAATCAACATTTTGTGTACGAATTCAATTTTGTCTCACAAAATTGACTTTTGTTATCTAATTTGCAAATTAGATAACAAAAGTCAATTTTGTAATAAAAAAAGTTTATATTTGCATACCTAATTGAAAAAATGAAATTTGTCCACTGAAAGATGATTTTGTATAACAAAAAGTTGTCATAAAACAAGTACCAATAACATATTTTTGTAAGATAAAAATTATTTTGTTATTACAGAATTCAATTTTGTGTACACAAAATTGATTTTGATTACAAAACATCAAGTCCCAAATGGCGCCCCGTAGGTAGGGGACATGTATACAGAATGCTTGTTAATATATGTTTTAATTGTTGAAAATTTTAAACAATTGTGACGTCGACTTCATCTGCTGCTGACACCCCCCCCCCCCCCCCCCCCACAGGGAGAGGGGTGCCTGGTGATAACCCACAAACATACTTTGCAATCAGATTCATCCCTTAAATAACAATTACAATAATGTGACTTTATATTTACTTTATTCATTTTATTCAATCTAACATGGTCTAAGAGAAATATTTTGAGTCATATCAAACCTAATGTCGAAATCAGCAGTGCAAAGCAAATGACAAAAACAAATTATTGAATGAGGGTCGAAGCATACAGCGGATTAGACAGTGTTAACTATAAAATCACTAAACAGATTTTTTTCTATTTGTATTAAGTTTAGAAAATATTTGTCAACATCTATATATCATCTATTACGTTATGGGTAACAAAGTATGAAACTGGGCATTTCAGAGGGGGAAAACTTTTTAAAAACAACAACAACAAAAAACACCAAACAACTAAGATATCAACAACTCCAAATTTGATTTCTTAGTAATAAGAACAATAAAATAATAAGTAATAAGATTGTTTATTGACAAGCATCAATATCTCAATAAGTAATAAGATTGTTTATTGACAGGCATCAATATCTCAATAAGTAATAAGATTGTTTATTGACAGGCATCAATATCTCAATAAGTAATAAGATTGTTTATTGACAGGCATCAATATCTCAATAAGTAATAAGATTATTTATTGACAGGCAACAATATCTCAATAAGTAATAAGATTGTTTATTGACAGGCATCAATATCTCAATAAGTATTAAGATTGTTTATTGACAGGCATCAATATCTCAATAAGTAATAAGATTGTTTATTGACAGGCATCAATATCTTAATAAGTAATAAGATTGTTTATTGACAGGCAACAATATCTCAATAAGTAATAAGATTGTTTATTGACAGGCAATAATATCTCAATAAGTAATAAGATTGTTTATTGACAGGCATCAATATCTCAATAAGTAATAAGATGGTTTATTGACAGGCATCAATATTTCAATAAGTAATAAGATTGTTTATTGACAGGCATCAATATCTCAATAAGTAATAAGATGGTTTTTTGACAGGCATCAATATCTCAATAAGTAATAAAATTGTTAATTGACAGGCAACAATATCTCAATAAGTAATAAGATTGTTTATTGACAGGCATCAATATCTCAATAAGTATTAAGATTGTTTATTGACAGGCAGCAATATCTCAATAAGTATTAAGAGTGTTTATTGACAGGCATCAATATCTCAATAAGTAATAAGATTGTTTATTGACAGGCAACAATATCTCAATAAGTAATAGGATTGTTTATTAACAGGCAACAATATCTCAATAAGTAATAAGATTGTTTATTGACAGGCATCAATATCTCATTGAGATATTGATTATTATGGAAAGGTGAAGATAACGAACATTGATCAATCTCATAACTCCTATAAGCAATAAAAAATTAAGAGTTGGACAAAGACGGACCCCTGGATATATCATAGGTGGGATTGGGTGCCTAGGAGGGGTAAGCATCCCCTGTCGACCGGTCATACCGCGGTGAGCCCTATACCTTGATCAGGTAAAACAGAGTAATCCGTAGTCAAAATCAGTGTGCGAAGAACGGCCTAAAATTTCGTATCAAACTTGACCCAATGACAGGTTGTAATGGCAAACTAGATCGTTATAACAACCATAGAATTTGCGAAATGCTTATCTAAAACGAGACTGATGAAATCCCTGTAACATCAATGTGTTTGACAGTAGCCTGCCTCGATTTGAAAAAACTAATCATACACAGAACAAGCTCTTCTGTACCGAATCAGTTTAGAGATATAAACATCAGATGCAGTTTTGCACAGCTTACTCCTTTCTCAGGTATGTCCAGGAGTTCGTGTTTGCCTAACTCCTTATTTTGTATTCCTTATAGGAGTTATGAGATTGATCACTGCTCGATATCTTCACCTTTCACTAGTTTCTTTAAAAAAAACCATAGCATCCAAAGTAATAAACTCATCGTATAAACCATCTTATACGTAATCCACCAACGTGTTCTTTTCTTCATCTTCTTTCAACTACAGTCCAGCTGGACATGTCATTACTGGTGATGATAAACTACAGTCCAGCTGGACATGTCATTACCTGGTGATGATAATCTACAGTCCAGCTGGACATGTCATTACTGGTGATGATATAGTTGAAAATGAGGACCTCAAATCACTTATTCCAAAAGGTCCTAAATACAGAGAACCTCGGTCTTTTAATTGCCGACAGAACTTCATCTCTATTATGAATTCTGTCGAAGATTATGCCAGACGATGGGCTTAATATGAAAAAGAAGAACTTGATCATTGTCAGAATGAGTTAAAAGCATCAGAGGAATATTAAAATCCCGCATTAGACATATCTCAACTGAGTGAGCTTGTTCTGCGTATAGTCAGTTTTTAAATCGAGGTAAGCTACTGACAAACAAGTTGATGGTACAGGGGTTTCAAAAGTCTCGACTGAAGTAAGCATTTCGCAAATTTTATGGTCGTTATAACGATCTAGTTCGTCAATACAACCTATCATTGAGTCAAATGCTGTCTGATGTGTTTCATACCGATTGTTAAGCCGTTCTTGGCACACTGATTTTGACTGCGGATAACTCCGTTTACCTAATCAGGATATAGGGCTCACGGAGGGTGTGACCGGTCGACAGGGGATGCTTACTCCTCCTAGGCACCTGATCACACCTCTGGTGTGTCCAGGGGTCCGTGTTTGCCCAACTATCTATTTGGTATTGCTCGTAGGAGTTATGAGATTGATCACTGTTCGTTATCTTCACCTTTCATTAAAATAAAAGTACCTACCATCTATCCTTCTGTGTTTAGTAAACCAGAAGTGATAAAAGAATTAGATAGGTTACATGAGGAATATGTTTTGGTTCCAGCTGACAAAGCTAGAAACAGCATTGTCTTTGTAAGGCTCATTATTACAACTGTATTTTAAACGAACTTGGCATTAATTCCACTTTTGGTAATCGTACTTATACTCCAACTGCCCTCTCAAAAGATGAAATTCTTCAAAACCATGCTTCAGTTTTAGACACATTTGATATCCCAATCAATGAGTCAAATGAATATGAGTTACCGTACCTATACTGGATTCCTAAACTACATAAAAACCCTTACAAAGATACATTGCTGGATCCAGTAAGTGCTCTACCAAGCCCCTATCTTTGCTCCTCACGAAAATATTAACAGCTGTGAAGGAGAAATTTCAAACGTACTGTGCGACTATATATGCCAGAAGTGGTGTTAATCAAATGTGGATTCTAAAAAATTCTAAAGAATTTTTAGTAAACTTGAAATCGCCAAACTTTTCCCAATTCAATAACATCAAAACCTATGACTTTTCAACACTATACACGACCATTCCTCACGATAAATTAAAGACTGAACTCTTTGACATCATAAACAGTTGCTTCTTCAACAAAAATGGAGAACGGAAATATTCATATCTAGTGATCAATCATCCAAAAACTTACTTTGTTAAACACCACTCTGATTCCACGCACAAGTACTCTAAAGTTGAAATAAAAAATATGCTAGAGTTCCTCATTGACAATATCTTCGTGGTCTTTGGTGATGAGGTCTTCCAACAGTCTGTTGCAATTCCCATGGGCACGAATTGTGCTCCTTTATTAGCTGACCTGTTTCTATATTTATATGAAGCAGAATTTATTAAAAAACTTCTACGTGAGAAGAGAAAATCTCTTCCTCTCGCCTTCAATTCGACATTTAGATATATCGACGACGTTTTGTCTATTAACAATAATAACTTTCATTAATATGTCGATTTGATATATCCCGGTGAGCTCGAAATAAAAGACACCACAGAGTCGTCCACTTCTGCTTCATACTTAGAGATTTTATTGAAAGTAGACATTAACTCAACTGTATGACAAATGGGATGATTTCAGCTTCTCCATCGTCAACTTCCCATATTATGTAGCAATATTGCATTATCACCTGCATATGGTGTTTATATGTCTCAACTGATTCGATACGCAGGAGCTTGTTCTGCGTATAGTCAGTTTTTAAATCGAGGTAAGCTACTGACAAATAAGTTGATGGTACAGGGGTTTCAACAGTCTCGATTGAAGTTAGCATTTCGCAAATTCTATGGTCGTTATAACGATCTAGTTCGTCAATATAACCTAGCATTGGATCAAATGCTGTCTGCCGTGTTTCATATCGATTGTTAGGCCGTTCTTGGCACACTGATTTTGACTATGGGTAACTCCGTTTACCTAATCAGGATATAGGGCTCACGGTAAATGTGACCGGTCGACAGGGGATGCTTACTCCTCCTAGGCACCTGATTCCACCTCTGGTGTGTCCAAGGGTCCGTGTTTGCCCGACTATCTATTTTGTATTGATTTTAGGAGTTGTGGGATTGATCACTGTTCGTTATCTTCGCCTTTCATTACTTCTTTCCGGACACTTAACAACAGGAGTTTCACGAATTTTCTATCATTAAAACACCAATTTAGTGTCTAGTAAATGCTGTATAAGGTATTTTGAAACGCAATTAAAACCTTATTTCCGATAACACAAATTCTGAAAAACCGAAATTTACGACATTAACCTTATTGCTGATAACATGTTTTTATCTCACCCGATGTTCTAATAAACTATATTGTTCGCTTACAGTAAGTTTATATCGATCTATCGTTTCCTAAAGGATTATTTATCTAAGTTTAAAAATGCAAATGAATATCCCTTCTTAGATAAATACAATTCTTTACTGCTCTAGTATCGCATTTTTGGTAGATTTTTACCGAATGCATAAAGAAATTTCTATTTTCGGTGCTGTTAATCTCTTAAATGGGAAGTCCTTGAAGTGCGCTTTTAGCTGTTGAAAGGAGGATCATGTACCTATTTAGTATTACAATTAATGCTGCATATAATGTGTCTTTATCAATAAAAAAAACCACGTATGAACTTACCCTACTTTTCCCAAACATAAACAACATTGAACCGAGTGTCCGATAACAACCGAATAGCCGATAACGCGTTTACCCGTGTGACATCGAATCGACAAATGAATGAAAATGATTATCGTTAATAGATAAAACGTTGTTGATTTATTCAATGTGGAGTTTAAGGCCACAGCTAGAGATTGTTTCTTTTCATGTAAAAGCTTTTGAATAAACTCTGCTTCCTCAAAATATAAAACAGGTCAGCTAACAAAGGAGCACAATTCGTGTCCATGGGAATTCCTACAGACTGTTGGAAGACCTGATCACCAAAGACTACGATGATATTGTCAATTAGGAACTCCAGCATATTTTGTATTTCAGCTTCAGAGTATTTCTAGGTGGAATCGTGGAAAGTGATAAAAAGTCATACCTTCTGATGTTAATTTGAAAAGAGTTTTGCAATTTCAAATTTACTATAAGCTCTTTGGAATGTTTTAGAGTCCACATTTGATTTACATTACTTCTGGCGTATGTTGTGGCATAGAACACGTTTATTTAAGGAAATGTCTAAGTCTGACATTGGATGTTTGATTTGATGTGCTTAAAGGCCGAGTTTTTCAACCGGTCGGTTTTCCTCAGGTAAGTTGAGTGCGGGGTGGAGCTAATTTAAGGCAGGTGTGAAGACCCGAGCCCAAGGAAACCCTGCTAGCTTGTATATACCGTCCCAAATACACAGGATGTTATCTGTGTTACCTGCATTACCTGTACGTTTTTGTAAGATTGAAAATTCATGATAGTCATTTTTCTTGTGAGGGTAAATCGAAACATTGATGATTAAATCTAATGAATCAAACGTAAGAATTGAAGCTCGATAAATTTATTTTATATAAATGAGAACGTTAGCCATTGAAAACTTAGGCAGAATATTCTTTATTCAAAGTTTTCTTATATCCATTTGACTGCCTTCGTTCGTCGGATACCCAGTATCCGACGATGTTTGACTGCCAAACATAGTTTCCGACGGGAGTTCCTGCGTACTGCGGTAGATTTTCTGGCCATGTACAGCTGATGTACCGATCATCGTCCCACGCCCCATGATGACTATATATCTAAAAACAGTTTAGAAAGTTTTATTCTGTTTAAATTAGTTTTTTCTGGACCGCACACCAGAATTCTCTGCCTACCAAAGTTGTCTGTGTGACTCATCCATAACGCATGGCCTACAAAAACAGGACATTCGTATTTCCGACAGTTCCTTCAATAACTGGTCTAGACGAAGAATTTGTTCTTCCTCTGCATCCCAATTCCAACCATTATACACAAGAAAGAGCCCTTATAACGACTAATTTCTCTTCCGATTAGTTGAACTTTGTGTCATGTTTCGAAGGGAAAATTACGCTTATAAATTTTCAACTGAGTGTAAACAAGATTTCATTAATGTACAATGTATTTACTCATAATTAATATGTTTAGCATAAAATTGATGTCCGTGTAAAATGCATTCAACAATCCGTGATAATTATTATCGATCGTACCCATTCCTAAGCATAAAATACTATATTCTATTATAATTTATGTAATTGTATGCAAAATTTACTACTATTATTGTGTGACTATCTCTACATGAAAAAACAAAAACCGTTTCCCTATCGAGCAGGTTTATGCGGTAAGCATCAAAAGATTGCACGGACGCCTCGATCGCCAAATTAGATAGATAAGGTATACACAAAGACTAGTTACCAAATGTCCATCAATTTCTAGCATCCAGTCTGAAGCTTAATTTCTCCTGATTGACATGGGTTCACAGACCAGGTAAATTTGAAGGCGGTGCTTATTTTCTCGGTCTTTAAGGTGGAATCTAACGTAGAGCACGTGACTAATCACATGACACTGAAAAATGCTTATATGTAGGTAATTTTACTGCCAAGATATATGTTTGCTGCGATGTCCGTTCTCAGCATGGAAAATTATATCAAGGCGAACCAAAATATGTTGTTATTCTCACAGCTCTTAGTTGCAGTATACGTTCAGTGCGGAACTATTCATCTAAACAAAATTTCTACCTTAAGTATACCGTCATCATACACCGCCATGGGAGCACCTGTATTCACGTTAAAAAGTGGATCTGCCGAACAGCTAGCTTATGATCCAAAGGAAAAAGTCGTGTACATTGTTGGTAAATTAATTTTTTTTATAGTTGACTTTATTTTATCATATTCATAAACTGCAGATTAAAGGTATAGGGATATATTGATATGTGAGAAATTGTGATTTTCCAGATATAGGTTTATAAAACCAAACTTCAACAGAGAAATTGTAAGGTAGAAACCTTGGCAGTAAATCATGTAAATACCGACACAGATGATGTTGTCGTGATCTCAGAATGAAAACATATTAATTTAAAACGATAACATTCTAAGAGTGCATCTTTCTAACTTAAATTATAGAAAGATTGAGAACCTCACGCAATTTTAAGTGTACTGATCTTATCTATCAATAATTGCAGGGGCGTCCAAACTCAATGTCATCGATATATCAGACATTGTAAACCCAAAGCTTGTTTTCCATCAATTTTTGGGAGATTTTGATCCAACTGACATCGAATTCTGTGGAGGTCATGTCTTTGTGGCTTTGGATAACAATCACAACAGAGAAGCTGGGAGACTGGTGGTTTTCAAGAAGTACGACATGAATACCAACTCTATGGAAGCAGTTTTGAATATTACAAGTATAGTGGTTTTCGTTATCTAACAATTCTTTTTAAAAATCGTAACAAATCATAGCGAATTCAATGCAATAATATTTGGCGCTTTTTTAAAATAAGTATTTGTGGAGACTTTCCTCGAACAAATGTCAAACGTGATATTTTTCTAAATTTTAAAATATGACATTTTATTTGATGAATAAATGATACATGTTTTCTTCAGAAATCCTTATTATATATATAATATCACATACTACAGAGAAAGGTCATCCACATTGTCCTTTAAAAGTGGACTAGATTTTGCGTATATTTGATGAAAGGCTTAGGATGAAGGAAGACACGTGCACTATTATATAGGATATCACGTGCAACATAATGAGACTTACTGGTTAATGCTTCATAAATTATTGTGTTGAGTGAAGTTCGACGAATAAATACTAGTAAACAATTTCATTTTCATCCACATGAGACTTGGACTAATCGCAGACAATGTATTCCATATCGGAGATAATAGTTATTTTTCCAGGAATTATAAAGTCGCTAAAATTAGCTGTCGCTAAATATATGTACCCATTTTTTTTAAAAATCGCTATTTAAAATTTGTGTCTCGCTAAATATTCCACTTATACTGTATTTCAGTCGGCCCTCAACCAGACATGCTTCTGCCGACGTCCGACTGTACAACTGTTCTTATCGCCTTGGAGGCAAAAGCATTCGCCAGAGACGGCAGTTTAGTTGACCCCGAAGGAGGAGTAGGACTTTTAAGATTCCACGACGCTGATCAAATCTCTAACTCAAACTACTCATATAAAAGACTGAATTTTCACAACTTTAATGACAGGTATGACTTTGAATGAGCATCTCCCAATCTCGTTTTTGGGATTCACTTAAATTCGATAAGTTTCGGGATTATAAATCCAGGGTTTACAATACAAATACTGTTACCAAATCATGTACAGTTGTGAAGAGCTTTCTTCTCGTAACAATGAAATGAATTTCTGTGTTACGTTCAACCTTTAGTATTCCATCACAAACTATTATAATAACTGTCCCAATGCCAAGACTTTAATGAAACATTTATAAGTATCTTCTTGCAGTGAGTTACAGTGAGTTTATAATGTTCTCTAAGTATTTATAAGTGTCTTCTTGCAGTGAGTTTATAATGTCCTCTAAGTAGTTATAAGTATCTTCTTGCAGTGAGTTTATAATGTCCTCTAAGTATTTATAAGTATCTTCTTGCAGTGAGTTTATAATGTCCTCTAAGTATTCATAAGGGTAGCAGGTCGTTCCGTCCCACAGTCGGTCCGTCCCTAGTCGATCCGTCCCATGGTCGATTCGGCCCATTTTGCTTGGTCGATCCGGCCCCTCCAATTTTTTTTATCAAAGATATAACAAATGATTATTACTTAATAAAAAGGGAAGTTTTTGCACATATATTGCAGTTATAGTTATCAAAATTAGATAACTGCCGAAGTTAGACGTGTAAATAAAATTGTTTATACAACCCTTAACCAGGATTTATAATTTTTGTTTGAAGTGCGATGGTTATGAAAATGTGTGATCATTAATTATTGTAAAAACATCGTTATTCAACTATGTATAGCAATCAATGTAAATGTGTGTTCCATGTCCACTGATCATTATGAAAACACTTTAGTGAAAACAGTTTTTATAACTGCATTGTTGTGCAACCTTTGATTATTAATTACGAGCTTACAGTAAGCTAACTATTAGATGTTTTTTTTGTTTTTTTTGTTTTGTTTTTTTAAACTCCAGAAGTTCAAAGAATTGCTCATGATTTGGAAATAGAATGTGGCAGGTATAGAAATATTCCAAGAAATGACAGACTATGTAACTTTTGTCTAAAAACAAAAAGTATTCTTTGTATTGAAAATGAAGCCCACTTTATCGAATATTGTGATGTGTATAATGGTCTTAGTAAAAGCTGTCAAATATCAAAATATCTCTTCTTTTTGGGAAATACTGAAAGCTTATTTCAATATGGAGGAACAAATACCTTAAATGCTTTGGCAAAGTATGTTTTTCTTGCTTTTAAAAGAAGAGACATTTGTTTTGATAAACAGTCTCAAGAAGATTAATATACATTAGGCTGTTCAAAACAAGAGGTACTGTGAGCAATGCTCACTAAGAATACCCCCCGCTTACCCCAATCTCCCAAAGGGTGTAGGTAATAGGTAAAACTTCAGTATTATGATCCAAAAGGTATCTAGGAACACAGCATCTCCATGCGATGAAAAAAGCCATTAAAGAATTTAAATGGAAACCATATTGCTACTTCGATGTCCAGTGCGCATGACCTTTGACCTTTTGATCCCAAAATTGATAGGGAACATCTTCATCCCATGGGTAGTCCATATGTATGATATGGTGACTGTAGGTGGAAAGGATAACACTTTAGAGCCCGGAAACCATATTGCTACTTCATTGTCCAGTGCGTTTGACCTTTGACCTTTTGACCCCAAAATTGATAGGGAACATCTTCATCCCATGGGTAGTCCACATGTATGATATGGTGACTGTAGGTGGAAAGGATAACGCTTTAGAGCCTGGAAACCATATTGCTACTTCGATGTCCAGTGCGCTTGACCTTTGACCTTTTGTCCCCAAAATCGATAGGGAACATCTTCATCCCATGGGTAGTCCATATATATGATATGGTGACTGTAGGTGGAAAGGATAACGGTTTAGAGCCCGGAAACCATATTACTACTTCGATGTCCAGTGCGCTTGACCTTTGACCTTTTGACCCCAAAATCGATAGGGAACATCTTCATCCCATGGGTAGTCCATATATATGATATGGTGACGGTAGGTGGAAAGGATAATGCTTTAGAGTCCGGAAACCATTGCGTCTACAGACGGACGGACGGATGGACGGACGGACGGACAGACAGACGGACAACCCGATTCCAATATACCCCCCCCCACAACTTGTTGCGGGGGGTATAATTAATTCTACGTTTAACGTCACCTCAAAACTTCAAAACCTACGAGGGAGGGAGGAAAAAAATAAAAAAAAATTTTTTTTAAACAAATGTGTATTTATTGAAAATCACCTATTCAGTGACCCAAAAATCAACAATTTCAAATAATAGACATTGTAAGGTTTATATTCAAGTCCAAGTCAATTAAAATCACCCAATTTAGTGACCAAAAAAGTAATATGTCAAATTAAACACATTGTAGGATTTGATTTTCAAGTCCAAGTCAATTTTTGCATTTTCCAAGCAAAGACTTTTTCCTTAATCTGGGTTTGTATCCCTTCTGCGAACACACCATCAGTGTTGAGAAGGTAAATATGGAATGGTGGCCGTTTGCAACGGCTTCGAAAATAGCCATCTTTATTTACTGTGGGATTTACACAATGTAAAGGTAAAAAATGCATGTTTCATTGTGATAGGGAGTTAATAGGATGTCTAAGACGAACAGTTGAAGCGGTCAAGGAATTCAGTTTAACCCATTTTAATCGCAAAAACCGGCTGAAGTTCAAGCAAGATTTCCCAAATCACTTTGTGTTACACTGGTCTGACATTCGGAAGAGGCGTCAGTCCAAATATCCAGCCTCGACGAATCTCGCTGAGATTAGTTCGGTTCAAACCATCTTTGTACGTTTTCTTTACTTTAATAGTGGCATATACTTCCATTTTCTTCATGTAAGGACCTCTGATCCAATTTTTCAGTGCATTTCCCTCTTACGCGGGGTGTAAAATTAAGTCGCTAAATGAAAAACCAAACCTGAACGACTACTTCAAATCCGGATTTGTTTGTTTTTTCAAAACGGCAATTTCGCCGAAACCTACGCGCGCGTGTGACGTTAAACGTAGAATTAACTTTAGGCACCCATTGAGGTAAATTTATATAGAGTTATATACATATAGGGAGAGGTAATATATTTCACCTCTTGACCATCATAAAGAATCTACAAGTTCTTTCCTTACTTTTTATATTTGTACTTAATGCCACCAAACGCTTTAAAATTATATCCACCGATGCATATTTTTTTCTGATATCAAATGTATCTAATTACATTTTATATATAGTAATCGGTTTGAATCCATGTATCTGTTAAACCTTTTGTAGGTGGAATGACTTGTCAAATTCCGGTGTGCGTTTTGTTTACAAATATCAAAATAATTCATTCTCTCAAGATTTAGAACCAGAGTATGTCACATATAGCAAAGATGAAAAGAAAGCCTATATTTGTCTTCAGGTAAGAAAAACAAAATACATAAGATTTTTATATAATAAATTCTTTCAGACAACGTTATCTATCATTTAAATCAGTTAGATCACACAGGAAATAAATGCAATGTTACAAATAAATTGGTAAGAAAGAAAGAATGCACAAGTGGGGGTAATGTATGCAGTAAAAATTGATTGAGTGAATCTGGAAGAATGTATCAGTGATATCACATCGAGTGCATGCGTCTGTCGTACAGCGGATCACGAGTGTTGATTTGTCCTGTACGATACCCTGAGTAGTGACACCATATAGCAGGCAGTAGTTCTACAATCACCACACACACACACACACACACACACACACCATTGATTATACGCAGAATGCAGTATATATGTAATGGAAAGCAATGTCATTCATTTCTTTTATCAATCAATATCAAATGCATACCTACAGTATACTTTGTAGAATTCTTAGTTCTTGCAATAGTTAAGGAATGTCGGATTTTTGCCAGCTCATAATATTATGAGGTCATTTTTAAAAACAAATTGTATGCTTTTAATGTGAAGCGCTTTAGAGATTTAAAATTGATTAGGATGATTAGGGCGCTATAAAAATTTTGGTATCGTACTGTATTATATAGATGTCCAAAAAAGTAAAATTGATGGAAATGTACTGAAATTGTATTTGCTTAAATTTTCAGGAAAATAACGCCATAGCAATTGTGGACTTAGAAACAGAAAATATCACATCAATTCACGGACTAGGTTTCAAAAACTGGAGTAACTCTAAACTAGATGCAAGCGACCGAGACAATGGTAACAAAGACACCCTGATTCTTCAATGAATAACATTTACATATATTTGAATATCTTCAAACAAATGTTGAATTTGTTTTAGCTCCAATATCTTCTTTCTAATGATATTTTACTAATATTTTGTAAATCATTAAAACTAATATCCGTATTTCATTATGTCTTTCAACATGTGTTTAAAAACAATATCAACTCCAATTTCTGTAAGTCGATATGAAACTAAATACTTTTTATCATCAAAAGCCGTCTGATATAGATTTATTCAACAGGAATAAACATTAGATCCCTACCGGTGTATGGGATGTTCCAACCCGATTCCATTCACGCAGTGGAAGTGGATGGTATTGAATACCTTATCACAGCCAATGAAGGCGGCAGCAAAGACTATTCTGGTTTCACATTGAACACAGCTGGTTTTAACGAGGAAGTTCGAGCCAAGGATATCACACTTTCAAGTACTAATTTTTCATATCATAGCTATCATCGAGCCTTAACCAAGTTTTAGAGGGATTTCTGTTTTGGAGGCTTTACTATTTTTGCTACAATTTTCGTTTATCTCCTCAGCTTCAAAAACAAAACTTTAAAATAAGATGTATTCCATTTTATTTAAATACACAAAACATTCAAATTCACATGAACACAGATATCTTGACTTGCACATTCCTTTATATGACCTTTTCACCACCTATATCAAGTATGGACCTTCCCAAAGATTTGTTTTATCGTTAATTTAAATAATTTGTTGTGCTCTATTGCTATTGTATTTTATAACTAATAGATAATTCGGAAGTAACACGGTGGGCGTTGGAGAACAACGTGACTAATATCATGGACAATGAGATTTTAGGTAATTTTGTTTTTCATTTCGCTAGCGATAATGTCTTTTGTAACAGTAGTAAAAAATACATCTGCATAATTATTCATTTACTTAATTTGGGTCGGTTTTTTTGTTGTTGTAAAAGTTAAATGAAGTGTATCAGTATGCATAAAATCTGAAATAATAACAAATCTTTTTAGTATATTCAGCTTTGAATTGAATTGTTTGTACGAAAAAGGCAGACTTCAAATAACGAAAGAGAATGGACGATTAGCTGACGGTACTTATGAAAAACTGTTCACATTCGGTGGTCGAGGATTTTCTGTTTGGAGGGCTGATACAATGTCTAGAATGTATGATAGCGGAAGTGACGTAGAGGATACCCATGCGCACGCTAGACCTGATCTTTTTAATGCCAATCCAAAATCTAAAACAGTCATCAAAGAAACAATGGACTCTCGATCGGATAACAAAGTAATTAACTATCTGTCTTGTTCTATTGGATCTGAGTACTACGTGTATACCTAGAATGTTTAAAGCAATGAAGAACAGATATGACAAAGATTGTCTTTTATTATACAAACCAGACTTAAATTTTGTGTATACATGCATGAAGTAAATTATTAGCATCATTTTAAAGATATATAAAGAATATATGAAAATTTACAGGTGTAGAAACTATCTTGATTTCTAATTCCAAAAAACCTAAATCATTTAGCAAAATCGCATAGCTCCTATCCTTGAACGAATTTGACTCCACTTTTTTTGGCACACTGTTTTTGCCTATAATAGCTCTAAAACTTCATTATTATTTCGGATTTCAAACATTTCGGTTGAGCATCACTGAAGATAGCTGCAGATCTGTAGCGTTATGGTTTTATATTCTTGTCTTTGACCATAACGCTACAGTTCCTGTAACGTAAATATTGTGCAATTTACGGCGCAAGATTTTCTGCGCACGTTTGGGGATGTATTTATCCACTTTCCAGCATTGGGCAATCATCTACCCTTCATTCCCTAATTGTAAACATATTTTATTACCAACCTGTATATTTTATTCACCTCTCAATCCTTTATAATCGTCTCTACAGACCGATAAACTCGCTTGTTTTGAATTTTCTGCCATCCGACAGCCATGTTGACCTACTGACGAGATCGGATGGCAGAAAATTCAAAACAAGCGAGTTTATCGGTTATAAAGGATTGAGAGGTGGATAAAATATACAGGTTGGTAATAAAATATGTTTACAATTAGGGAATGAAGGGTAGATGATTGCCCAATGCTGGAAAGTGGATAAATACATCTCCAAACGTGCGCAGAAAATCTTGCGCCGTAAATTGCACAATATTTACGTTACAGGAACTGTAGCGTTATGGTCAAAAACAAGAATATAAAACCATAACGCTACAGATCTGCAGCTACACTGAAGAGACATAATTTGTCGAAATGCGCATCTGGTGCATCAAAATTGGTACCCTATAAGTTTTACATTATGACCCCTGGGTCGAGGCCTCTGCTGGTGGACTGTTAGTCCCCGAGGGTCTCTACAGCCCAGTAGCTAAATACTTCGTTACTAGCTTGAAAATACGGATGTATATTTAATTGCTGTTATAAAATTTAGAAATTCATTTCAAAATTAAGGATTATCTCCCTCACGCATAGCTCTTATCCTTGAACGAAATTGACTCCACTTTTTTGGCACACTGTTTTTGCCTATAATAGCTCTAAAACTTCATTGTTATTTCGGATTTCAAACATTTCGGTTGAGCATCACTGAAGAGACATAATTTGTCGAAATGCGCATCTGGTGCATCAAAATTGGTACCGTATAAGTTTTACATTTAGAACATCAAACATTAGAAAAGGTAAACGATTTTATATGTATTCTAATGTGCTTGCAAACTATTTACATGTAGATCAAAAAATGTATATTAACCAATACATCTAACCCCTACCACGTCTAAATTCTTTTCTTGACGATCATGCGATGACGTTTTAGTATTATGTGTATTACTATTTTGTACGAACTCTTCCATAAATGAATACTGAATATCCCCTTAATTAGTCATTTTACATTGTATAGGGTCCTGAAAGTGAAAGTCTTGCGATTGGTCATGATGACAATAGATTGATAGTCTTCCTTGGAAATGAGAGACCCGGTTCTATCAGTATATATTCTTTTAATGGAAATATGACTACACCTAATTTCGAAAGTGTATACTGGGATATACCGAACTCGGAGATAACCTGGATACAGGCTTTCAACCAGCGGACCTTAAGCAGCTTAGACCCAGAAGATCTAAAGTAAGAAAACATTCAAATGTACGTGTATCTAACACCATCCAACATAAACATAAAATTTCGAACTCTTGATGACATTTCAAATATCAAGATGTTAAGCCTTATATTCCACAATGTTACTATAGGATTAAACATTCTTTATGAAGAATGTATCGATGTGTAAACTCTGGACATTTTACTCCCAAACTGAATAAACGTGCGAAGCAGTTTTGTTTTCATTTTGTAAGTAAAATGTTCTGAGTTTACATAACGATGAATTCGTCAACAAGAATGTTTCATTCTTGTAATTCCAATTCATGCACTGTATTAACAATCTCCAAAATAAAAGAGTTTTCCCGCCAAGTCTCCGAAATATATGTACAAATTGGGTAGCAACAGTATCTTATACCGGCGTCTGTTTGTTACCTGTGTTAGTCTTTGTTACATAGATTGAATTTATCCCTAATTTAGGTATATTCCTCCGCGTGAAAGTCCCAGTGGCCGAGCTCTACTGCTTGTGGCGGGCTCTGCTAGTGGAACTCTCTCTATACTAGAAGTACAAGGTGTACGTACAGGTGAGTAACTAGAAGTACAAGGTGTCAGTACAGGTGAGTAACTAGAAGGACAAGGTGTCAGTAAGGTGAGTAACTAGAAGTACAAGGTGTCAGTACAGGTGAGTAACTAGAAGTACAAGGTGTCAGTACAAGTGAGTAACTAGAAGTACAAGGTGTCAGTACAGGTGAGTAACTAGAAGGACAAGGTGTCAGTAAGGTGAGTAACTAGAAGTACAAGGTGTCAGTACAGGTGAGTAACTAGAAGTACAAGGTGTCAGTAAGGTGAGTAACTAGAAGTAGAAAGTGTCAGTACTGGTGAGTAACCCAAGGTACAAGGTGTCAGTACAGGTGAGTAGATTCCTAATTTATCACATAAATGTTTGCATTACATTTTGCTTATATCAGTATTTACAGTTTATTGAATACTATTGCAGATAATACAAGAAGTAGCGGATCTTCAAAACTGTAAAGGTAAGATTAGTTTATATAGAAATACATTTCTAGTGTAAAATGAGGGGTTTTCCGCTACGGTGAAAAATTCTTAAGAGGGACGTTAAACAAAATCCAGTCAATCAATCTTAGCAACCTCTTTATGATTACAACCCTTAACGTTTGTATGTGTCTCCTCTCCTATGTGTGGGTTTTTGTTTTTTTATTTTGTTTTTGCAAACTAAACATAATCAAAGCCAAGTCAGATTGTGTTGAAAATAACATTTATTACAAATGCCAACCAAGAACTAAAGATTGCAATTTACAACAATTTCATTTGGTAGGATCAAAATTCTATTTGTCTTATGGATATGACAACTTCTTGAAAATGGTATCAGATAATTTGAATCACTCTGTATGATAGAAATGTTAGTTCATTGTTAAAATTGAATGAAAAGTGCTCTTGATAGTGCACGAAAACAGGCTTCTTGGCTTTTTGACTTTATAGAATTATCGATTTGTTATTCGCGCTGAATATCATTTAAAGATTGCAATTTGTTTTATTTTTGCAGACAGTAGCGTGGTTGCCATACTTTTCCTACTGCTCACAGTATCACAGCTCTATGATTACAATTAGTTAGTTTTGAAAAATATGTAAATGTGATTTCTTATTAAATTCTTGTTTCAATTATTTTGTCCACCTTATTTTTTTAATATTCTGCTAAGATTTAAGGAGCAGTGTACGTGAAAGATTTTAATCTATTTGCTTGCTTATTTTACTTCCGTTCTAGAAATTTTCCATTCATGTACAGACGTCCCCATATGTAGGGGAAGTATCAAAACTTTATACTCTGCATGGTACTGGGGGCTTTTCATCATTCCAACGACTGTTTGCGTTTTTAAGGTCTCATCCAAAAGACCTGCGACTTTCGCTTCTAACTACAAGGTATTTGGCAAAGGAGCTTCCACCTAAGTTTATTGCAACCAAAGTACGAGCGGGGTTCGAATCCGCGACCTCCCGAACATGAAACGAACGCTCTAGTCAACCTGTAAGAATCATACAAAGGGAATTACTATGAATACGTTTTAAGGTATTCAATCTATAACGAAAGGATAATGAACAATTTTGAAGGATTTAAATCAACATAAATGTTTATTGTTAAATACTGATGAAAGTGAAGTAGATGAAATTCACACGAATGGTAAATGATTATCTGCCCTTTGTTGAAATAAGAAAAATCTTATTTTCGAAAAATATGTATGGTGAATGATTAATTTTATTTCATAGTTTTATAACGAGAAAGTGTATGTAAACTTTCTACCATTACATTTGCATAAAATTATAATTTCTTTTAAAAATAAAACTTGCTCTTCCCCTAGACTTCAATGTTAAATTCTAGGTGAAATAAATCAAGCAATAAACACAATTTTCAAAATTGCTATGGTGGATTATTTTTATTTGATAAACCCTTCAAAGTGATACTATGATTACAAAAATATCACAATCCATTTACTAAATAAGTAGATATGAAATATTATCGTTATACATTGAATGTTTTAAATGGTTTTAAATATTTTGCTCTCAGATGGTCAAGAATCATTAATTCGATCATGGACTGTGATAACGAAATCTGGTGTAAAACTAATCGTATTTTACTAACATTTGTGCGTAAATTATCTTTTTAAAACTCGCCTAGCTGAAACGATCATTTGTAGAGGTAGTTCATAAAGAGGAAAATATGATATGTACCTTTACGTAAAACAAGTACTTCAGTCACTCACTTTAAGGTTTTTTTTAAGGCTCACTCGTTGCTTATACTATGCTGCATTTAAACCGACATATAAAGAAATTCTGATTCGATGATATTCTTTAACAAAACAACAAAAAAAGACCAAAACAAACGTACTATTTTAATGAATTGACCTACGTTGTTATACAATGTACGCCATAAAGTTTGTGAATAAAATTCTATTCTGATAAAGGACGTATTAACTTTGACAGGCCATTGAAGTCGTATGCCTCCTCCCCATGCTGTCTCCTTCACATTAAAGGGAAGATAACCCTATACTTCTAATTACACGTCACACGTGTACTGTATGAATCAAAATGATCAACATGAATGAGGGGGGACGCTGACTAATTGCGGTTTAACAGGGTTTGGGATTTCATAACGCGTGCCAAGACAAGTATCCTTACCTTGCTAAAATGGTTAAGCGTAAGCTAATGGATCAAACAAAATTGGTACTCCACAATTTATGAGATGCTCAAAGCTCTCAATTGTGGAATGTTTAAGATTTTGAATTAGTTAGAGAAGTTTCTGATCTGTCTTCCACATGATTTAAGAGTGACTTTATGTCATTTAAGGTGCATAAATTATAGATTCCCGATCGAGGAAGATAGATTTTGGGGTGTCTACAGGGATGATAGAATTTGTAATCTATGTGAAACTAGAAATATTGGTGGTGTATTTCATTACCTCCTAGAGTGTGATTTTTTGAAATATCTGAACGACGGAAATGTTTACCACAATATTATACTGATAACACTATTGTAGTTTAAATATATTTCATGATTTGTTAAGTAATGAAGTTACTCTTGAAAGTCTTTTTCGGTCTTGCCAAACTATGCCAGACCAAGAAATCAATGAACTGTAATTATGTAATATTTCTATACAATGTATCTCCTATCTACAGTATACAGGTCTACATGTAACAGTGTTCCAATTTTATGTATATAACCTGTCAGTTTAGTCATATATTTCTTTCAATAAAATCAACTTGAAACTCGTTTATATATTATCTTTCATGCAGAGTTGGTTTTTAAAACTGTAATGTGATTTTCATGCATCCTACTATAGAATACTATATATTATAGTATGATATTCATTTGTATGTTTTTGAGGATAGATATTTATTTCCAGGAATCTTGCGTACATGGCTACTCACATGTTTTAGAATTTTAGATGTCTGATATTTAATCAAACTTGATGATATATTTTCACCATGATATGAATTGTAAAGTGGTTTCCAATATGTAGATTTCGATGATGATTACTGATTTAGACATATTAATATTTTATACTTCAAAACAACCAGATGTAGTTATTCATTTCTGAACATCGTGTGCGATAAATTCTAATACCCTTTGTCAATATTTGCACAGTTTAAACAAACACATAAAAATTATCGAAGGAAGAGACAAGCAACTGGTGGACTTTACGGTTCCTACGTGAAACATGTGTGACCCATGTGTTTTAAATTTGGAATTTGAAGGTCACTGAAAAATTATCAAATGTAATAAATGACGGCTGCTTCTGACCTTAGACCATTTGTTAATCTACTTGTTCGTGTCGCTGGTCATTTTAGTGCTTTGTATAACTCTTGTATTTGACTTTGCGGATACGACACTTCCAGGTATAGAATATTGGAACTCAACTCGCTTATACATATATACATTGTTCGTGTCGCTGGTCATTTTAGTGCTTTGTGCAATTCTTGTATTTGACCTTGAGGATACGACACATACAGGTATAGGATATTGTTGGAACTCAGTTTACTTATAGATAGATAGATAGAAGCACAAAATTTCAACCAACAACACCCTACTTTCACAGAGTACCCGATCTATAAAGATTCAAGACCAATAAAACATCAAGAAAAGCACTAGAAGTCCATGAGACTAACAACGGGAGGTCTATAAATCATATGTAAGAGACTAAAGGTCATTTCGCTCGTGTACAGATACTCAGAATTGAGGATATTAATAGTTTAAAACTTTAAACTCTATAGTAGCCAAATCCTGTCCCCAGGGTCATGGTGTGAACAAATGCTTGCAGAGGTAATTTCACACACACAAAAAACAAGACTATTACAATTATATTTTCTCTATTTAACAAAAACAAAGCAAAAGAGAATTTTCTCTTTTTGATTCTGTATATATATATATATATATATATATATATATATATATATATATATTGATATTACAGAATAAGTCAATTATTGCTTTATTACTGGCAGTCGTGTTTGACGTATTCACGTTAGAAACAGCACTCTCTCATCAAATAGTACTATGACTGAATTTGATTGATTGATTGTCTGTATATTCCTTAACATCCATCTTGAGAATTGTTCACTCATATGGAGACGTCACCATTACTGGTGAAGAGCTGCAAAACCTAGGCCTATGCTCGGCGCTTATGATCAATGAGCAAGGAGGGAACATTATCGCGCCACACCTGCTGTGACACGGAATCTCATCCGAAGGCCCGCCCCATTCAGTCGCCTCTTACGGCAAGCAGAGGGTACTAAGGACCTATTCCTACCAGGTGACTCTCGTTATATAGTACCATCTACAAGACGATCTCTGTTTTGAGACAGGTGAAGATAACGAACAGTGATCAATCTCATAACTCATATAAGCAATACAAAATAGAGAGTTGGGCAAACACGGACCCCTGGATATACCAGACGCCTGATCAGGTACATTGGAGGAGTAAGCATACCCTGTCAACCGGTCACACCCGCCGTGAAGCCCTATATCTTGATCAGGTAAACGGAACAATCCGTAGTCAAATCAGTGTGCCAAGAACGGCCTAACAATCGGTATGAAACACGTCAGACAGCATTTGACCCAATGATAGGTTGTATTGGCAAACTAGATCGTTATAAGGACCACAGAATTTGCGAAATGCTTACTTCAATCGAGACTGTTGAAACCCCTGTACCATCAATTTGTTTGTCAGTAGCTTGTCTCGATTTAAAAACTGACCATACGCAGAACAAGCTCTTGCGTATCGAATCAGTTGAGAGATCTAAACACCATATGCAGGTGATAATGGAAGATTGCTACATAAATATGGGAAATTGACGATGGAGAAGCTGAAATAATCCCGTTTGTCATACAGTTAAGTTGTCAGTTTGCCATTAATGTCTATTTTCAATAAAATATCTAAGTATGAAGTAGAAGTGTAATACATCCGAGGCTCTAGGTGTAGGGTGCCGGAATATGCCGGTTTGCCAAATGCCCCTTTCCCCCTTCAAACAATCCTGGATCAACCCTCGAGTAAGACGATATCGGGAGGTTTTACCTTAGATAGTAACTTCACATAGGATATAGCAACGAGAACCTGATAAAATACTAAACCCATTTCAAACAACCACATTTATCGACTGAATGGTGACGTCACAGAGCAATGAAAGAAAAAATGAAGATAACAGTAATAAATCTCGTAAATCCCACAAAGACAAACACGGATCCTTGTACACACCAGGGAACAGGTGCCTAGGATGAATAGGTATCCCTTGTTTGCCGGGTTCACCCACCGTGAGTCCACATCTTGATCAGGTAAACGCTTACTTGGTTGTTTTACGTCTCATCGACAACTGTTCACTCATATTCAACATGACCAAATTTCATTTGGATGCAACCATTCCTACGTAGGATGCAATCGTGCATTTAACGCAGAGTACAACAAACCGCAACGGTAATTTACTATGGAGAGTGTAGATGTCCGTGAGAAGGGGGTTAGAAAGTGGCCCATATTTTTCTTTAAACAGATAATTCTTAAGAATGATATAGTCTATCAGGTGACGCAATGAATTCTGGTTTGCATGATATATATAGCATTCGGTCAGATCCCCTACCACTTGTTCAAACACTTCAACACAGATGAAAAGTTAGTGTAAATTGGTCTCAATCGTTCGTTTCCTTTATTATTATTGTTTTTATATAAAACAGAAAACCCACCTAAAATTCAATTACATCAGTGAATAGACAAAATCATTACAAATGTATAACATAATCATCAGGAAGAAAACTTGGCATTTAAGTGATTGGCAATCAATGATAATCAAAATATAGCGCTGGATACGCCCATCCTATGAATGTATAATGTAGAATGCAATCATTCCTAATTTATTGACAACTTGCAATGCTGCATGATTTTAATGTTTTTTGTGATGACATTTGGCGTTTTCGTATTTTTTTTTAAAATTTGAATACTTCATTATGTATTACAAGATGTACGATGTAAATTACAACTGTTCCAAAGGGTAGAATAATTTCAAGAGGGTTTTAGGACTGCATTCCACGTTACAATTTTCAAAGGCATGTAAAACAAAGGGACGTCACCATATGAGTGAAAAATTCGAGGCTGGGAGTTAATATGAAATCAACCAAATCACTGCATATACACGTACATACATTTATCTCATACATGTGGTGTAGATTGCAAGTGAGATAAAGCATTAGCTTTATCACATGCCCGTTTGATAAAGCACTTCCGGTCCGAACTACTTTTGACACTGTCCCCGCTTGGATGACATATTTTCTGTGTTTATGCATATCGATGCATGAAATAAAGCGTATAACTTGTTATTCTGTATTTATTCAGAATTTCTTTTATAGCAAAATTAAAATGATATTGCTTCCACTGACATATAATCAGGGGCGGATCCAGGAATTGCGGTTACGGGGGCCCCACTTTATGAGGCAGGGGGTCTTTGGGTCGCCTTGAAGCCCCTAGTGGGTCCAGGGCAAAGCCTTGGTGGGGGCCCAGGGGGCGAAGCCCCCGGATTTTACAGATTTTATAGGCCTTGAAATATGCATGTCTCCTATTTAGTCATTTGTACTATTTTCTATTATTTTTAATAAGGTGAAATTAATAAAATGACGCAAATATTAAGCGGTTTTGGGAAAAAAATTAAGTTCTCCCAATCAAGCAATTCAAAAAATCAAAAGATTTTGTCATTTATTTCTCCGGGAATGGAAGAAAGTATTGCTTCTTTTATCGTTTAATACATTTTTCTAAACAAGATACCGATTTACCTTAAATTTGACATTTGCGCCCCCCTTAAATCCGCCACGGATAATGCAAGTTACCGGCCATAAAGATGTCAACTCGATCAATAACTACTCAAAAATTCGATAAGAAAACAAAGAGATGTCCACAATATTATCATCAACACGGAATCAACCGGCTACTGGACAGGCCTAATCGAAAGTACCTCGACATGCTGCGGTACCAAGCATTCACAAGCACAGTCTCTTTTCTTTGGAGCCATATTGAATGTAATAAATCTCAACATCTTTGCTTGCTTAAGTGACTCAGGATTTCCTCTCGCCCTCATATCCAAAGAAACCACGTGAATAAAATTCAAATACACAAACACTTCTACTTTTCATTGTAAACTGTTGAACATTCTAATAACGCTGCATTCAAATATCATTTTCATTGATCGTGGTTACATATTCAAACAGACGGCGACATCAAACTTTTATCAGAAGGTCAAGCCTACGTCAAAAAATAATTACTCGGTCATTAGTTGTTATTTTGTTGGAATGGCAAATCCATTATTAATTATCAATTATAATCCGGGCCTCCGTGGCCGAGTGGTTAGAGCATCGCGCTCAAAATCACATGGCCTCTCACCTCTGTCGGCGCGGGTTCAAATCCCGCTCGTGCCGGTAAGTGAGAAAGTTTCCCAGTTTACTTTCGGAAGGTCGGTGGTCTCTTCCCAGGTACATTGTATCTGGGTTCTCTCTTCCACCAATAAAAACTGGGCGCCACCATATAACTGAAAAATTGTTGAGTGTGGTGGAAAACATCAATCAATCAAAACCCTTCTAAAACAATTTTCATCCATGGTTTCTTTTATAAAAATACCCTTTGTAATATACATGAATCGATTATAAGTGCACTGTTTTTTCCCGCGTAAGGAAGCTTAATAGGTACGACGCCCGAGCCACAGATTCAAAACAACTTCAATCAGCTGTTTCTACTATACTGGGGGTCATCTCAAAATTAAGCGAAAAGAAGACATACGAGATAAATAGAACATCTATAATTGCGTATTTTGATATTTTGGTTTATCCAACGAGTTGATGTGGTGTATTTATTCGCTCGGCAAGCCTCGCGAATAAATACACCATATCAACTCGTTGGATAAACCGAATATCAAAACACGCAATATAGATATCCTCTATGTATATAGATGCATTAGTTATACTACTTGTTTCCAACGACCATTTGGCCTAATCTTGTTCAGTTTCGGGTGGACGTTGCTAATTTTCCAAATGACTTTATCCTTAATATACTATGCTCGCTGGGAATTCTTACTGATACCGGTTGCGTTAACTCAGTGGTAGAGCGTTCGCTTCATTACGGGGGAGGGGGGTGTCCTTAGTTCTAGCTTCGCTTTTTTCTTCAAACCTATGATTTTGATATAGGTAGTGATTGTTCCTCCGACAAACGCTCAGTATTTAGAAGCGAGAACCACAGGTCTTTTGGATATGACCTTTAAAACGGAGGTCTCGTGTCGCGGAAGGCGTTAATTGGCAAGATAAAGAACCCTAACTGTTACGACCGGGACCGCAAAGCATAGGTCTATATTTGTGGTACTTCACCTACAGCTGATGACGTCTCAATATGAGTGAAAAATTCTCAACAGGACGCAAACCAATCAATCAACCTACTGATAAATTGATTGTACATTGTTTAACGTTCCACTTGGGAATTTTCATTCAATCATAAAACCACCACGGTGGCCTAGAGGTTAGAGCGTTCACCCCGAATGCGAAAAGCCGGGGTTCCAATCACGGCCGCGACAGACCGAAGTCGTTAAAACGGGTAGTGACAGTTCCATCGCCAAACGCTCGGCATCAGGTGTGAATTTCACGGGTCCTCGGAGATGACCTTAAAAACGGATGTCCCGTGTCACAGTAGGTGTGGCACGCTAGAGAACTATCACTGCTCAATAACCATGAGCGCCGAGCGTAGGCCTAAATTTGAAGCCCTTCACCGGTCTTGGTGACGTCTCCATATGAGTGAAAATTTCTCGAGAGAGACGTTAAGCAAGATACAATCATCCAATCATTGGCGATGAAGTGCTGCAAAATTTAGGCCTATAACTCGGCGCCTTCGGCCTTTGATTGATTGATTGATTATATATTGTTTAACGTCCCACTCGAGAATCTCTCACTTATATGGAGACATCATCATTGCCGGTGAAGGGCTGCAAAATATAGGCCTATGCTCGGCGCTTATGGTCCTTGAGCAGGGAGGGGTCTTTACCGTGCCACACCTGCTGTGTGTGCGTGCTTTAAAAAAATTGATGATTGATGATTGAGTATATATATATCTTCTAGGGTCAAATTAATCAGTTCTTTGTCACATTGATATTTAATATATAGTCTAACTATACAAGTATATACATCCGTATGTGGTGTGTATTCAAGTTTGTTCAAACAAAGACACTATTTAAAGCCACCATTGTGGAGGTGTATAATCCTATCCTCCCCTCGCCCTGTTTATTAAGATCTGCCTCCGAACTTCAGTACAGGAAGTATGCACAGTATACGGGAAAGCATCTCCCATGATTTGTGAAATGAAATTCACTGTGTAAGGATGCTGAATAGTGCCTGTTTGTGAAAGACTGGTGATTGTTTGTGGTATACTGGTGCCTGTCGGTCAAATACTGCTGAATGGTGTTTGTCGGTTCTCCCTTAACCGATGTATATCTGTACATGAGTGTTGGTTACCCCGTGAGCTACCACAGTTTTGATGTCACTGAAAAAGAAAGCACTGCAGAAGGAACAGTGAAGAACAAAGTTGAAGATCATGTAAGAATTTTACCAAAAATATTTGTGAAGGGAATATAATGTGTATACAATGGGTCTCTTATATAAGGCCAAATGTTGAATAGAAGGTTAACTAATTAAGTTTCCAAAAGTGTCTGTTTATGCACACCAATGCTGATGATTTGAAGAAATGTGTAGTAAATAAGAAGAAACAATCTCTGAGACTTGTGTGAATTTGTGTACATTGTTTTGTGACTTTGTAAGGAAGAATTATATGGGTACCACATAAGTAGAACGTATACAGCCCTTAGAATGATATCACTAAATGGTTAAAATTTTCAACATGTGCATCGCATGACATCTTAGTTGTTTTAAGGTATGTTAATTAAACATTTAGGTTGGATTGGCCCCTAAACATGGGTATTGCCACGCAAGACCAAAGAGCCATCTCGTCGAATCTATACTAACATTTCTATGCTTTCCACCCACCGCAATTGTTGCAATTTTCTTTGCTTTGAAGGTAAATATGCGTATTGTTTATTCGGAAAATAATAGTTTGTTTGGTTAATCAAACTTATCAAGAATAAAACGAGTTGGGTATCGTTTGAAAACGATGTCAAAAGTACTGATTTTT
This sequence comes from Ostrea edulis, assembly GCF_947568905.1. NCBI lineage: Eukaryota > Metazoa > Mollusca > Bivalvia > Ostreida > Ostreidae > Ostrea > Ostrea edulis. The sequence goes on along the minus strand of NC_079164.1, from coordinate 95,450,879 downwards.
TTTTTATTTGAGAAATACTTTGACTGTTTGTAGCCAAAAGAGATGCTTGTAAACTGAATGCTACATGTTTATATCTATATGAGTATCTGTTTTTTACAGGTGAATCGTTTCTACGATGTCTATGAATATGCTGCTGCTTACAAGGCCTCCAAAAGAGCCAGAACTTTCGCTTTCATTTCGTTTTTACTCGGACTCGTGATGTGGATTCTGATATTGACATTGTGGAAAGTCAGATTCCGTTAACATACGTGAGTCGTGTGTTACGCTTTTCGTGGAAAATTTTCAATATTCTGTTTCCATAAAATGATTATTTATTGACCGGCGAAAAGTACATATACATGTACAGGTGCAAATGAGTAGAAATATGAAGGATATTTTTTAAAAAAAGAAGAAGAAGGAACTGCTACATTGTGTGAGATTAATAAAATCTGCATCATTATTTTTCATTTTGATATCCCTTGCTCTGTGAAAAGGTGCTGATAACGAACAGTGGTATATTTGTTGAAATAATAGCACGTGACTTATAATGTATTACGTGACTAATTAGACAAAAGAAGTTGAGTTTCATGCTACATAAACTGTTTCCAGAACCAGAACTGATCTATTGCGTATCCGAACCTCTGTTGATGCAGCAATGTCATAGTTCTGATAATTTATGTAATTAGTCTAATATATTATCAATTAGTTACTAACGTAATGATGTAATTCTACATAGATATTCAATAAAAAGTACAGTAAATAATGTTCATAGTAAGAAACATTTATAACTATAGAATAACAATGAAAAATTAATCCATAATGGGAAGAGGAGAGACTCGTGTTCACGATGTTTTATTTTAAAAACAACTCTACAAAATTTAATATGTATTTTTTGCATTTTAATTAACTGTTAATTTTAGTTAAATTTTGTCACTGCAGCTGACTTTGGACGTCTTTTTCGGTCGATATTGTGGTCTCGATTAGTGCGATAATATCAAGTATCAACCTCATCAACATATCGTATATAAATGTATTATTATCCCGGTTCATTGTCACCGTATTTACATCCTGCTTTTAATTCCATGAATAATCCTCACATGGGGAGAACAATGAAGGTCCTGTATTGAACCACCGGGAGTGACAGTTACTGTACGAAGTGATGTGTGCAGATTTTCTTGTCTCGGAGCCTCTTTAGTTGTGCAATTTCAAATTCGTTATGCAGTTTGCAACCAATGGACATCGAAACTATAATTCATTATCAAGCGAGGGAGATAATTGGAGGTTGAAAAAGAAAGAGCCTGAGGTAATATACAAGTTTCTTTGTGATATTTTCCTCACTTTGTGATATCTTTTTTATTATACTACTACTTTGTAGATTTTTCTGTCGAAATCGAAAGTATGTGCCAATTTAATGATTAGGAGACTGTATATCGTAATAACGCGGAGAATATCTTCTAATTACAGGATTCTTTCATCGTTTATTTGCTCCATACAGAACTACAGTTATGATGAGAGTGAAGTCACTATGTAAACAATCGTTAAATTTCTAGGCACGAAGAGGAATAAAATTATGCATAAAATAATTTACGGACAATGATATCAGAAGAGAAAAGGGTGACATTATGTAAACATTGATAATGAAACAAAAGTGATTTGGTTGTATATTGTTTAACCTTTCTCTCGAGAATCTTTGGCTCATTTGGAGAGAAATAACAGTGACATTATGTAACATTGATGATGAAATAAAAGGGACATTATGTAAACATTGATAATGAAACAAAAGTGATTTGGTTGTATATTGTTTAACCTTTCTCTCGAGAATCTTTGGCTCATTTGGAGAGAAACTAGTTCTAATTGTAACGGGGACCGTTACATATGTTCCCCAAACCTCCCCCAATTAAAAAATGATGTTTTTGTGAATCTATAGCAAAAAATCATTTTATTTTAGCCTTTAATTACATGTAGTACGTTTAATATGGTCATTTCAGTACCCAAAAATGAAAGAAAGCGTTGCACGCGCATGCGTGTATGATTCCGAATTTTTGTTGATGTCGTTCAACAGGCATGTGTATCATATACCCACAGTGTGAATTTCATAACGTTTCCATCAAATATAAGGAAGTTATAGCGATTTTAAAATCGTCCAATCAGAATTCAGCACACGTGCATGCACGTGCTGAGCAGTAATTCTAACCACAGCAATTTGTAAGGAGTACCAAGACACATCTAAACCATTAATATCAATAGAATTTGATGAAAAACAAAAACGTTATCGTCCTTTAAAATTTGAACATTTAAAAACCGTTGCACGCGCATGCGCGTGTGCGTTGGCATTTTTTTGTTACACCAATATATAGATACTCATATTGTCTACGTATGCTGTGAATATCATCTCATTCGCTTCATAAATAAGATAGTTACAAACGTTTTAGTATTATCCAATCAAAATGAAGCGCACGTGCATGCGCGTGCAAATTGGTAATTTTGACCATGCAAATCAGTTAAGGGTCTCAATATCTACCTATGATATGAATTTCAAGCCATTTCAATGAACAACAAAAAAGTTAGACTGATTCCAAAGTTAGTGTACAAATTTTGTAATGCGCGTGCACGCGCATGCGTGCGCGTGCTGACAAAATAACTATTATTTTTCATATGTACAAATGATATACTATCATCCTATTTAGGTTTTATATCGCTTCCTTTAATATTCTGATTTTCCATTTTTTGTACCAAAATTGCAATGCACGTGCGCGCGCGTGCATGCACGTGCAGACAAAATGACTATCACTATGCACATCTACAAACGCTATACTATCATCCTGGAAAGTTTCATATCGATCCTTTCTGTAGTTTCTGAGAACACTACCGGACAAAAAAGTACCGGAGAAAAGAATAATAATAATAACTAGTAATCCTAATTGTTCGAGAACAATTAGAGGTCTTTCCACCTTTTCTGGATTTGTTTCTTGACCTTCAATCTTGATCCATTCTTCAGTAGGTCAAATGAGGCCAAAAAACTTTCAAGTCAATGTAAACTTGGAAAACTTTCAGGGGCCATAACTATTTAAAGGGGTTGGTTAATCTTTTCGCACTGAATAGATTGAAGAGTCTACTAAATCAGTACAAAATATTTAATGATTAAGGTTTGGTATCTCCAGGGTTAACGGTTTCGAAGGACTAGTGATAACAAGCTTTATTTGTAAGATGGGTAATAATTTTTAAAGGAGCTCGGCTTAAGGGCCAAGAAAGATGTTTTAATTGGTTTTAAAAGAACATACTAATGATGCAATGAAAAATGATGTATGTTGAAAGACAAAAGAGATATAAAAAGAGCTAAATTCTCAATATTTGAAGTAACTTTGACCTTTGACCTTTACCTAATATTCAGGGCCAAAGGTCAATGATCACATTGCAGTTGGTCTCATGTTTCTATGATTATCCGTTTAAAAGTTAACGATTAGCACAAACACATAAAAGGGCAATAACTCATATAAGGGGTCAGCGGATCCTTTCACACTGAATATGTTGAAGTTGTGCTTTGAGAAACCGAAGACATTGGTGAAGGTTTGGTGTCTCTATCATCTATGGTTTCAAAGGGGTAGCGATAACAAGGTTAATAATGTAAGGGGCAATAACTTTTCAAGGGGTCAGTCTTAGGGTACAGGTATCAAATCTTTAAAATGGATTTAAAAGGACATACTAAAGATTCAATTATATGTAGTATATGTTGAAAGACAAAAGAGATCTACAAAGAGCTAAATTTCTCATATTTTGAATGACCTTGACCTTTGACCTTGACATAAATTAAAAGGTCAAAGAATGGAGATTATAATGCAGTTGGTCCCATGTCTCTAGGATAAATGGTTTTAATTTTTTTTAATTATTTGTAAAAATCAAAACCTTTCAGGGGCAATAACTCATAAAAGGGGTAAAAGAATATTTTCGCAATGATAGATTGAAGAGTCTCCTTGAATAGTTGAAGACATTGGTGAAGGTTTGGTGTCTCTACGGTCTATCGTTTCAGAGGAGTAGCGATAACAAGGTTAATACTGTAAAGGGCAATAACTTTTAAAGGGGTCAATCTTAGGGTACAGGAATTAAGTCTTTAAAATAGATTTAAAAGGATATACTAAAGATGCAATGATATGTAGTATATGTTGAAAGACAAAAGAGATCTAAAAAGAGCTAACTTTCTCATATTTTGAATGACCTTGACCTTTGACCTTGACATAAACTAAAAGGTCAAAGGATGAAAATTCTAATGCAGTTGCTCCCATGTCTCTAGGATAAATGGTTTTAATTTTTTTCAATTATTTCTAAAAATGAAAACCTTTCAGGGGCAATAACTCATAAAAGGGGTCGAAGAATATTTTCGCAATGAATAGATTGAAGAGTCTCCTTGAATAGTTGAAGACATTGGTGAAGGTTTGGTGTCTCTACGGTCTATGGTTTCAGAGGAGTAGCGATAACAAGGTTAATACTGTAAAGGGCAATAACTTTTAAAGGGGTCAATCTTAGGGTACAGGAATTAAGTCTTTAAAATAGATTTAAAAGGACATACTAAAGATGCAATGATATGTAGTATATGTTGAAAAACAAAAGAGATATAAAAAGAGCTAAATTTCTCATATTTTGAATGACCTTGACCTTTGACCTTGACATAAATTAAAAGGTCAAAGGATGAAGATTCTAATGCAGTTGGTCCCATGTCTCTAGGATAAATGATTTTAATTTTTTTCAATTATTTGTAAAAATTAAAAACTTTCAGGGGCAATAACTCATAAAAGGGGTCGACGAATCTTTTTGCAATGAATAGATTGAAGAGTCTCCTTGACTAGTCGAAGACATTGGTGAAGGTTTGGTATCTTTACGGTGTACGGTTTCGGAGGAGTAGCGATAACAAGGTTAATACTCTAAGGGGCAATAACTTTTAAAAGGGTCAGTCTTAAGGTACAGGAATTAAATCTTTAAAATGGATTTAAAAGGACATACTAAAGATGCAATGATATGTAGTATATGTTGAAAGACAAAAGAGATATAAAAAGAGCTAAATTTCTCATATTTTGAATGACCTTGACCTTTGACCTTGATATAAATCAAAAGGTCAAAGGATGAAGATTCTAATGCAGTTAGTCCCATGTCTCTAGGATAAATGGTTTTAAATTTTTTCAATTATTTGTAAAAATCAAAAACTTTCAGGGGCAATAACTCATAAAAGGGGTTGACGAATCATTTCGCAATGAATAGATTGAAGAGTCTCCTTGACTAGTCGAAGACATTGGTGAAGGTTTGGTATCTTAACGGTGTACGGTTTCGGAGGAGTAGCGATAACAAGCTTTTATTGCAAAAGGGGCAATAACTCCTTGAGGGGTCAAAGTTCATATACGCAGGGTGAACTGCCAAAATCTTTTAAGGAGTACATTCTTATGGACTATAAATCTTTTCGATAAATCTTGAAACTCAAAATCACGGGGAGGAAAAATAATAATAATAATAATAATAATAATAATAACTAGTAATCCTAATTGTTCGCGAACAATTAGAGGTCTTTCCACCTTTTCTGGATTTGTTTCTTGACCTTCAATCTTGATCCATTCTTCAATAGGTCAAATGAGGCCAAAAAACTTCCAAGTCAATATAAACTTGGAAAACTTTCAGGGGCCATAACTATTTAAAGGGGTTGGTGAATCTTTTCGCACTGAATAGATTGAAGAGTTTACTAAATCATTACAAAACATTAATGATTAAGGTTTGGTATCTCCAGGGTTAACGGTTTCGAAGGACTATTGATAACAAGCTTTATTTGTAAGATGGGCAATAATTTTTAAAGGAGCCCGGCTTAAGGGCCAAGAAAGATGTTTTAATTGGTTTTAAAAGAACATACTAATGATGTAATGAAAAATGATGTATGTTGAAAGACAAAAGAGATATAAAAAGAGCTAAATTCTCAATATTTGAAGTAACTTTGACCTTTGACTTTTACCTAATATTCAGGGTCAAAGGTCAATGATCACATTGCAGTTGGTCCCATGTTTCTATGATTATCCGTTTAAAAGTTAACGATTAGCATAAGCACATAAAAGGGCAATAACTCATATAAGGGGTCAGCGGATCCTTTCACACTGAATATGTTGAAGTTGTGCTTTGAGAAACCGAAGACATTGGTGAAGGTTTGGTGTCTCTATGGTCTATGGTTTCAAAGGGGTAGCGATAACAAGGTTAATAATGTAAGGGGCAATAACTTTTAAAGGGGTCAGTCTTAGGGTACAGGTATCAAATCTTTAAAATGGATTTAAAAGGACATACTAAAGATTCAATTATATGTAGTATATATTGAAAGACAAAAGAGATATAAAAAGAGCTAAATTTCTCATATTTTGAATGACCTTGACCTTTGACCTTGACATAAATTAAAAGGTCAAAGGATGAAAATTCTAATGCAATTAGTCCCATGTCTCTAGGATAAATGGTATTAATTTTTTTCAATTATTTGTAAAAATCAAAAACTTTCAGGGGCAATAACTCATAAAAGAGGTCGAAGAATCTTTTCGCAATGAATAGATTGAAGAGTCTCCTTGACTAGTCGAAGACATTGGTGAAGGTTTGGTATCTTTACGGTGTACGTTTTCGGAAGAGTAGCGATAACAAGGTTAATACTCTAAGGGGCAATAACTTTTAAAGGGTTCAGTCTTAAGGTACAGGAATTAAATCTTTAAAATAGATTTAAAAGGACATACTAAAGATGCAATGATATGTAGTATATGTTGAAAGACAAAAGAGATATCAAAAGAGCTAAATTTCTCATATTTTGAATGACCTTGACCTTTGACCTTGACATAAATTAAAAGGTTAAAGGATGAAGATTATAATGCAGTTAGTCCCATGTCTCTAGGATAAATGGTTTTAATTTTTTTCAATTATTTGTTAAAATCAAAAACTTTCAGGGGCAATAACTCATAAAAGGGGTCGAAGAATCTTTTTGCAATGAATAGATTGAAGAGTCTCCTTGAATAGTTGAAGACATTGGTGAAGGTTTGGTGTCTCTACGGTCTATAGTTTCAGAGGAGTAGCGATAACAAGGTTAATACTGTAAGGGGCAATAACTTTTAAAGGGGTCAATCTTAGGGTACAGGAATTAAATCTTTAAAATAGATTTAAAAGGACATACTAAAGATGCAATGATATGTAGTATATGTTGAAAGACAAAAGAGATATAAAAAGACCTAAATTTCTCATATTTTGAATGACCTTGACCTTTGACCTTGATATAAATCAAAAGGTCAAAGGATGAAGATTCTAATGCAGTTAGTCCCATGTCTCTAGGATAAATGGTTTTAAATTTTTTCAATTATTTGTAAAAATCAAAAACTTTCAGGGGCAATAACTCATAAAAGGGGTCGAAGAATCATTTCGCAATGAATAGATTGAAGAGTCTCCTTGACTAGTCGAAGACATTGGTGAAGCTTTGGTATCTTTACGGTGTTCGGTTTCGGAGGAGTAGCGATAACAAGCTTTTATTGCAAAAGGGGCAATAACTCCTTGAGGGGTCAAAGTTCATATACGCAGGGTGAACTGCCAAAATATTTTAAGGAGTACATTCTTATGGACTATAAATCTTTTCGATAAATCTTGAAACTCAAAATCACGGGGAGGAAAAATAATAATAATAATAATAAACAGAAGAATATCAATAGGTCTTTCCACAGAAAGGTGGAAAGACCTAATAATAATAACTAGTAATCCTAATTGTTCGCGAACAATTAGAGGTCTTTCCATCTCTTCTGGATTTGTTTCTTGACCTTCAATCTTGATCCATTCTTCAGTAGGTCAAATGAGGCCAAAAAACTTTCAAGTCAATGTAAACTTGGAAAACTTTCAGGGGCCATAACTATTTAAAGGGGTTGGTGAATCTTTTCGCACTGAATAGATTGAAGAGTCTACTAAATCATTACAAAACATTAATGATTAAGATTTGGTATCTCCAGGGTTAACGGTTTCGAAGGACTAGTGATAACAAGCTTTATTTGTAAGATGGGCAATAATTTTTAAAGGAGCCCGGCTTAAGGGCCAAGAAAGATGTTTTAATTGGTTTTAAAAGAACATACTAATGATGCAATGAAAAATGATGTATGTTGAAAGACAAAAGAGATATAAAAAGAGCTAAATTCTCAATATTTGAAGTAACTTTGACCTTTGACCTTTACGTAATATTCAGGGTCAAAGGTCAATGATCACATTGCAGTTGGTCCCATGTTTCTATGATTATCCGTTTAAAAGTTAACGATTGGCACAAACACATAAAAGGGCAATAACTCATATAAGGGGTCAGCGGATCATTTCACACTGAATATGTTGAAGTTGTGCTTTGAGAAACTGAAGACATTGGTGAAGGTTTGGTGTCTCTATGGTCTATGGTTTCAAAGGGGTAGCGATAACAAGGTTAATAATGTAAGGGGCAATAACTTTTAAAGGGGTCAGTCTTAGGGTACAGGTATCAAATCTTTAAAATGGATTTAAAAGGACATACTAAAGATTCAATTATATGTAGTATATGTTGAAAGACAAAAGAGATCTAAAAAGAGCTAAATTTCTCATATTTTGAATGACCTTGACCTTTGACCTTGCCATAAATTAAAAGGTCAAAGAATGGAGATTCTAATGCAGTTGGTCCCATGTCTCTAGGATAAATGGTTTTAATTTTTTTTAATTATTTGTAAAAATGAAAAACTTTCAGGGGCAATAACTCATAAAAGGAGTCGAAGAATATTTTCGCAATGACTAGATTGAAGAGTCTCCTTGAGTAGTTGAAAACATTAGTGAAGGTTTGGTGTCTCTATGGTCTATGGTTTCAAAGGGGTAGCGATAACAAGGTTAATAATGTAAGGGGCAATAACTTTTAAAGGGGTCAGTCTTAAGGTACAGGTATCAAATCTTTAAAATGGATTTAAAAGGACATACTAAAGATTCAATTATATGTAGTATATGTTGAAAGACAAAAGCGATCTAAAAAGAGCTAAATTTCTCATATTTTGAATGACCTTGACCTTTGACCTTGACATAAATTAAAAGGTCAAAGAATGGAGATTCTAATGCAGTTGGTCCCATGTCTCTAGGATAAATGGTTTTAATTTTTTTTAATTATTTGTAAAAATCAAAAACTTTCAGGGGCAATAACTCATAAAAGGGGTCGAAGAATCTTTTCGCAATGAATAGATTGAAGAGTCTCCTTGACTAGTCGAAGACATTGGTGAAGGTTTGGTATCTTTACGGTGTACGGTTTCGGAGGAGTAGCGATAACAAGGTTAATACTCTAAGGGGCAATAACTTTTAAAAGGGTCAGTCTTAAGGTACAGGAATTAAATCTTTAAAATAGATTTAATAGGACATACTAAAGATGCAATGATATGTAGTATATGTTGAAAGACAAAAGAGATCTAAAAAGAGCTAAATTCCTCATATTTTGAATGACCTTGACCTTTGACCTTGACATAAATTAAAAGGTCAAAGGATGAAGATTCTAAAGCAGTTGGTCCCATGTCTCTAGGATAAATGGTTTTAAATTTTTTCAATTATTTGTAAAAATCAAAAACTTTCAGGGGCAATAACTCATAAAAGGGGTCGAAGAATCTTTTCGCAATGAATAGATTGAAGAGTCTCCTTGATTAGTCGAAGACATTGGTGAAGGTTTGGTATCTTTACGGTGTACGGTTTCGGAGGAGTAGCGATAACAAGCTTTTATTGCAAAAGGGGCAATAACTCCTTGAGGGGTCAAAGTTCATATACGCAGGGTGAACTGCCAAAATCTTTTAAGGAGTACATTCTTATGGACTATAAATCTTTTCGATAAATCTTGAAACTCAAAATCACGGGGAGGAAAAATAATAATAATAATAATAATAATAATAATAATAAACAGAAGAATATCAATAGGTCTTTCCACAGAAAGATGGAAAGACCTAATAAACAGAAGAATATCAATAGGTCTTTCCACAGAAAGATGGAAAGACCTAATAATAAGAAACAGAATAAAAACAATATGTTCCCAAACTTTGTTTGGGGAACATAATAACAGTGACATTATGTAACATTGATGATGAAATAAAAGGGACATTACGAAAAGGTGAAGATAACGAACAGTGATCAATCTCATAACTCCTATAAGCAATACAAAATAGATAGTTGGGCAAACACGGAGCCCTGGACACACCAGAGGTGGGAGCAAGTGCCTAGGAGGAGTAAGTATCCCACGTTGACCGGTCACACCCGCCGTGAACCCTATAACTTGATCAGGTAAATGGATTTATCAATGGTCAAAATCAATATGTAAAGAACGGCCTAACAATCAGTGTGAAACACGTCAGACGGCATTTGACTCATAGACAAGTTGTATTGGCAAACTAGATCGTTATAACGACCATAGTGTTTAAGAAAATGTAAGGTGAAGATAACGAATAGTGATCAATCTCATAACTCCTATGAGCAATACAAAGTAGATAGTTGGGCCAAACACGGACACCTGGACACACCAGAAATGCTGATTTTAAACGACTGTTGAAACCCCCGCAACATCAACTGTTAGTAGCCTGACTTGATTTAAAAACCGATGATTCCCAGAAGAAGCTCTTGCGTATCGAATAAGTTGAGATATCTAAACACCGTATACATGTGATTGTGGAATATTGCTACATAAATATGGGAAGTTGACGATGGAGAAGCTGAGATCATCGCGTTTGTCATAAAGTCGAGTTGTTAGTTTGCCGTTAATATCTACTTTCAATGAAATATCTAAGTATGAAACAAAAGCAGAAGTGGACGACTCTGTGGTGTCTTTCATTTCGAGTTCACAGGTATATATCGAATTGACATATGAAAATGATTATTGTTGATAGATAAAAAGTCGTTGATATTTCTTAAGTTCGAGTTGAAGGCCACAGAAAGAGAATTTTTCTCCTCATGTCAAAACTTTTGAATAAACTCTGGTTCATAAGAATATAAAAACAGGTTACCTACCAAAGCAGCACCTTTCATGCCCATTGGAATTCCAACAGACTGTTGGAAGATCCGATCACCAAAGACCATGAAGATATTGTCAAGGAAAAAGCATATTTCTATTTCAACTTCAAAGTACGTGTGCGTGGAATCAGAGTGGTGTTTAACAATTTTGTTTTGGATGACTGAGCACTGAAACTGAATATATCCTTCTTTCCATGTTTATTAAAGAAGCAACTGTCTATGATGTCAAAAAGTCTAGTCTTTAATGTATTGTGAGAAATGGTCGTGTAAAGTGTTGAAAAGTCAAACATTTCGATGTTATATATTTGAGAACAGTTTTGCGATTTTAAACTCACTAAAAGTTCTCTACAATGTTTTAGAATCCACATTTGATTTACACCATTTCTGGCATATACTGTGGCACAATACGTTTGAAGTTTCTCCTTCACAATTGTTAATATTTTCGTGAGGAGCAAAGATAGGGGCTTGGTAGAACATTTGATAGATCTAGCAATGTATTTTTGTTTCGTGAAGAGCAAAAATAGGGGATATATCAAATCGACATATGAATGAAAAAAGATTATTGCTAATACATAAAACGTCGTCGATCTATCTTTTCGAGGTGAAGGCCACAGCAAGGATTTGTCACAGTTAATAGATAGAATTAACTGGAAAAAACAAGATATAGAAAGGTTGACGAAACGCTACCTTGCCTGACCCCTCGCTCGACACGAAACCATTGGGATGGTTTTTAAATTACAGCATTATTCTTGTAATAATCAGATGGTCATCTCGAGAAAAGTACCTCATAGGTGACGACAAATGCATTCTTCTCGATATTATTCAGTGTTGTATTTCATAGAAAGTCACTGAGCGATTTTTGATTTTCAAATATATATGAATTAATGCATAAAAAATAAAAATAACGAACATTGATCAATCTCATAAACCCTATAATGAATACAAAATTAAGTGTAGGACAACATGGGCCCTGTATACCATTGGTAGGATCTGGTGTCTAAGAGGAATAAGCACCCTCTGCTGATCGGTCACACCCGCCGTAATCCCTATATCTGATTAGGTAAACGGAGCAATCTGTAGTCAAAATCAGTTTGTAAAGAACGGCCTAATAATTGATATAATGCATGTCAGACAGCATTCGACCTAATCACAGGTTGTGTTTGCAAATTAGATCTTCATAACGACCATATAATTTGCGAAATGTTGGCTTTAAACGAGACTGAACGCAGACATTTCTGAATTATCAGTTCAGAGACACTGGGTGTCTGGATATTTTACATCCCATGTTACTTCTCTAATTCAGTACTATTTCATAAAACCAATATAAAAACTAATGTATCTTTCAATCCCGTAAAGGCGACTGATAAATCGCTATGAATGACTGATTAGACTCTTGTGATACAGTAGTCGTAAATGAAGATGTCTATTGTATTCTGGGTTAGGTAATTACCAAATGTAACAATATTGTGAACATTCCTTTTTGTGATGATATTCACTGATTAATACCATATAATGCCAGAGGTCGTCCCACTTTCTGATGCCCTATCGTTAGCTTAATTTTTTCGACATCTACATTTGATTATACATTTTGTGTACATGTATACCTGCCTAAAGCATATGCAAGAACATTCTTGATAAAATGTAACTGTTGCAGTTATTATCTACCAACAATGGCGTTTATAGATTAGTTTAATCGCAACATTAATTTACAAAATGCACATCAACAAAACGATCCGAGGTTACTGAAAGAAGCAAGGTGCTCCTATTGGAGAGAAATAGATAAAATGCTGTAAAATTTACTGCAGGTTTACTGTAAAGGAAATTGTCGTGAAATTCTTGCCACTGGTTGTGAACATACTAGAACTTACCGTAACACATTTCAATTACAAGTTTGCAGTAGGCTCACAAGAACTTGGCTGAACGCTTACAAGAAACTTAAGGAAGCCCATCAGTGTTGAAGAAAGTTTAGAAGAAACTTAAGGAAGCCCATCAGTGTTGAAGAAATCGCAGAATTTTCCCCAAATCAATAACATTAAAACCTATGACTTTTCAACACTATACACGACCATTCCTCACGATACATTAAAGACTAGACTTTTTGACATCATAGACAGTTGCTTCTTCAATAAAAACGGAAAACGGAAATATTCATATCTAGTGATCAGTCATTCAAAAACTTACTTTGTTAAACACCACTCTGATTCCACGCACAAGTACTCTGAAGTTGAAATAAAAAATATGCTAGAGTTCCTCATTGACAATATATTTCTGGACTTTGGTGATCAGGTTTTCCAAAAGTCTGTTGGAATTCCCATGGGCACGAATTGTGCTCCTTTGTTAGCTGACCTGTTTCTATATTCATATGAAGCAGAATTTATTCAAAAACTCAATCTTTAAATTGCGAGAGTACGTGGGGTTTTTTAATTAAAAGAATGGTTGACTTATCATGATCTACTAGTTGTAGAATATGTGTGTTTATACTTCATTGACCCATTTGCAAATTATAATTTTTGATTTGCCATTTCAAATGCTAAAAGTTAATTAAGTACGACAATAAACATCTTAATAGATAGAAACACGGTAAGCAAGCAAATATATGGCTATGACTCGCCAAGACCACAAAAATGTTTTGCATCTATACTGAATTTCTCAACTTCATAAAACCCTTCAAACAAAGAAACATTGCTGGATTCAGTCAGTGTTCTACCAAGCCTCTATCTTTGCTCCTCACGAAAATAAAACAACTGTGACGTAGAAACTTCAAACATACTGTGCCACTACATATGCCAAATGTGGTACAAATCAATTGTGGATTCTAAGAAATTCTAAAGAACTTTTAGTAAACTTAAAAACCACAAAGCTTTTCTCAAATCAACAACATAAAACTGCATGACTTTTCAACACTTTACACGACCATTCTTCGACAGCTCATAATGAATTAAAGACTAGACTTTTTGACATCATAGACAGTTGCTTCTTCAACAAAAATGGAAAACGCAAATATTCATATCTAGTGATCAGTCATCCAAAAAATTACTTCGTTAAACACCACTCTGATTCCACACACAAGTACTCTGAAGTTGAAATTAAAAATATGCTGGATTTCCTCATTGACATTATCTTCATAGTCTTTGGTGATCAGGTCTTTCAACAGTCTGGTGGAATTCCCATGGGCACCAATTGTGCTCCTTTTGTTAGGTGACCTGTTTTTATATTCTTATGAAGCAGAATTTATTCAAAAACTTCTACGTGAGAAGAAAAAATATCTTGCTGTGGCCTTCAACTCGACATTTGAATATATCGACAACGTTTTATCTATTAGCAATAATGACTTTCATTCACATGACGATTCGATATATCCCTGTGTACTCGAAATAAAAGACTACAGAGTCGTCCACTTCTGCTTCATACTTAGAGATTTTATTGAAAATAGATATCAACGGCAAACTAACAACTCGACTTTATGATAAACGGGATGATTGCAGCTTCTCCATCGTCAACTTCCCATATTTATGTAGCAATATTCCATTATAACCTTCGTATGGTGTTTATATCTCTTAACTGATTCGATACACAAGAGCTTGTTCTGCATATAATCAGTTTTCAAATTGAGGCAGGCTATTGACAAACAAGTTGATGGTGCAGGGGTTTCAACAGTCTCGTTTGAAGTCAGCATTTCCTAAAATCTATGGTTGTTATAACGATCTAGTTTGTCAATACAATTTGTCATTGGGTCAAATGCTGTCTGACGAGTTTCATACCGATTGTTAGGTCCTTCTTGGAGCACTGATTTTGACTACGGATAACTCCGTTTGTCTGATCAAGATATACACAAACTGTAGGGCTCACGGCGGGTATGACTGGTCGACAGGGAATGCTTACTCCTCCTAGGCATCTGATCCCACCTCTGGTATATCCAGAGGTCCGTCTTTGCTCAACTCTCTATTTTGTATTGCAAATAGGAGTTATGAGATTGATTACTGTTCCTTAACTTCACTTTCATCTAGGTTTATGAATTGTTTGTCTTTAGT